>NW_027442085.1:295000-392500 GCF_048569485.1 Anomaloglossus baeobatrachus | reverse complement strand
CACTCAGCTCTGCTATATATACACACACACACTCAGCTCTGCTATATATACACACACGCACTCAGCTCTGCTATATATACACACACACACTCAGCTCTGCTATATATACACACACACACTCAGCTCTGCTATATATACACACACACACTCAGCTCTGCTATATATATACACACACACTCAGCTCTGCTATATATACACACACACACTCAGCTCTGCTATATATACACACACACACTCAGCTCTGTTATATATATACACACACACACACTCAGCCCTGTTATATATATACACACACACACACATTCAGCTCTGCTATATATATACACACACACACTCAGCTCTGTTATATATACATACACACACTCAGCTCTGCTATATATATACACACACACACACCCAGCTCTGCTATATATACACACACACACACTCAGCTCTGCTATATATACACACACACACACACTCAGCTCTGCTATATATATATATATATATATATACATACACTCAGCTCTGCTATATATACACACACACACTCAGCTCTGCTATATATACACATACACACACTCAGCTCTGTTATATATATACACACACACTCAGCTCTGCTATATATATATATATATATACATACACTCAGCTCTGCTATATATACACATACACACACTCAGCTCTGCTATATATATACACACACACTCAGCTCTGCTATATATACACACACACTCATCTCTGCTATATATACACATACACACACTCAGCTCTGCTATATATATACACACACACACTCAGCTCTGCTATATATACACACACACACTCAGCTCTGCTATATATACACACACACACTCAGCTCTGCTATATATACACACACGCACTCAGCTCTGCTATATATACACACACGCACTCAGCTCTGCTATATATACACACACGCACTCAGCTCTGCTATATATACACACACGCACTCAGCTCTGCTATATATACACACACACACTCAGCTCTGCTATATATACACACACACACTCAGCTCTGCTATATATACACACACACACTCAGCTCTGCTATATATATACACACACACTCAGCTCTGCTATATATACACACACACACTCAGCTCTGCTATATATACACACACACACTCAGCTCTGCTATATATACACACACACACTCAGCTCTGCTATATATACACACACACACTCAGCTCTGCTATATATACACACACACACTCAGCTCTGCTATATATACACACACGCACTCAGCTCTGCTATATATACACACACACACTCAGCTCTGCTATATATACACACACACACTCAGCTCTGCTATATATACACACACACACTCAGCTCTGCTATATATATACACACACACTCAGCTCTGCTATATATACACACACACACTCAGCTCTGCTATATATACACACACACACTCAGCTCTGCTATATATACACACACACACTCAGCTCTGCTATATATACACACACGCACTCAGCTCTTCTATATATACACACACGCACTCAGCTCTGCTATATATACACACACGCACTCAGCTCTGCTATATATACACACACACACTCAGCTCTGCTATATATACACACACACACTCAGCTCTGCTATATATACACACACACACTCAGCTCTGCTATATATACACACACACACTCAGCTCTGCTATATATACACACACACACTCAGCTCTGCTATATATATACACACACACTCAGCTCTGCTATATATACACACACACACTCAGCTCTGCTATATATACACACACACACTCAGCTCTGCTATATATACACACACACACTCAGCTCTGCTATATATACACACACACACTCAGCTCTGCTATATATACACACACACACTCAGCTCTGCTATATATACACACACACACTCAGCTCTGCTATATATACACACACACACTCAGCTCTGCTATATATACACACACACACTCAGCTCTGCTATATATACACACACGCACTCAGCTCTTCTATATATACACACACACACTCAGCTCTGCTATGTATACACACACGCACTCAGCTCTGCTATATATACACACACACACTCAGCTCTGCTATATATACACACACACACTCAGCTCTGCTATATATACACACACACACTCAGCTCTGCTATATATACACACACACACTCAGCTCTGCTATATATACACACACACACTCAGCTCTGCTATATATATACACACACACTCAGCTCTGCTATATATACACACACACACTCAGCTCTGCTATATATACACACACACACTCAGCTCTGCTATATATACACACACACACTCAGCTCTGCTATATATACACACACACACTCAGCTCTGCTATATATATACACACACACTCAGCTCTGCTATATATACACACACACACTCAGCTCTGCTATATATACACACACACACTCAGCTCTGCTATATATACACACACACACTCAGCTCTGCTATATATACACACACACACTCAGCTCTGCTATATATACACACACACACTCAGCTCTGCTATATATATACACACACACTCAGCTCTGCTATATATACACACACACACTCAGCTCTGCTATATATACACACACACACTCAGCTCTGCTATATATACACACACACACACTCAGCTCTGCTATATATACACACACACACTCAGCTCTGCTATATATACACACACTCACTCAGCTCTGCTATATATACACACACACACTCAGCTCTGCTATATATACACACACACACTCAGCTCTGCTATATATACACACACACACTCAGCTCTGCTATATATACACACACACACTCAGCTCTGCTATATATATACACACACACTCAGCTCTGCTATATATACACACACACACTCAGCTCTGCTATATATATACACACACACTCAGCTCTGCTATATATACACACACACACTCAGCTCTGCTATATATACACACACACACTCAGCTCTGCTATATATACACACACACACTCAGCTCTGCTATATATACACACACACTCAGCTCTGCTATATATACACACACACACTCAGCTCTGCTATATATACACACACACACTCAGCTCTGCTATATATATACACACACACACTCAGCTCTGCTATATATACACACACACACTCAGCTCTGCTATATATATACACACACACTCAGCTCTGCTATATATACACACACACACTCAGCTCTGCTATATATATACACACACACTCAGCTCTGCTATATATACACACACACACTCAGCTCTGCTATATATACACACACACACTCAGCTCTGCTATATATACACACACACACTCAGCTCTGCTATATATACACACACACACTCAGCTCTGCTATATATACACACACACACTCAGCTCTGCTATATATACACACACACACACTCAGCTCTGCTATATATACACACACACACTCAGCTCTGCTATATATACACACACACACTCAGCTCTGCTATATATACACACACACACTCAGCTCTGCTATATATACACACACACACACTCAGCTCTGCTATATATACACACACACACTCAGCTCTGCTATATATACACACACACACTCAGCTCTGCTATATATACACACACACACTCAGCTCTGCTATATATACACACACACACTCAGCTCTGCTATATATACACACACACACTCAGCTCTGCTATATATACACACACGCACTCAGCTCTGCTATATATACACATACACTCGTCACACGCACTCAGCTCTGCTATATATACACACACTCAGCTCTGCTATATATACACACACACACTCAGCTCTGCTATATATACACACACACACACTCAGCTCTGCTATATATACACATACACACACTCAGCTCTGCTATATATATATACACACACACACACTCAGCTCTGCTATATATACACACTCAGCTCTGCTATATATACACACACACACTCAGCTCTGCTATATATACACACACACACTCAGCTCTGCTATATATACACATACACCCGTCACACATACTTACCTGCCCTGCGACGTCGCTGTGACCGGTGATCCGCCTCCTTTCTAAGGGGGAGGTGCGTTTGGCGTCACAGCGACGTCACTGAGAGGCCGCCCAATAGAAGTGGAGGGGCGGAGATGAGTGGGGACGTAACATCCCGCCCACCTCCTTCCTTCCTCATTGCCGCAGGTAGGGAGGGGGTCCTCGTTCCTGCGGTGTCACACGGAGCGATGTGCTGCGGTGGGAACGAGGACCTACATCGTACACGCAGCAGCAACGATAATCGGGATTAGAGCGACCATTAGGTGAGTAATTTGGATCGTTAATGGTCGTTTGCGCGTTTCACACACAACGACGCCGCTAACGAGGCCGGATGTGTCCCGAATTCCGTGACCCTAACGATATCGTGTTAGCGACGTCATTGTGTGTAAAGCGGCCTTAAGAGCCAAAGGAGCCAGCACCAACAACAAAGCAGAGACAAGCTTCTGTCACAGGAGAACCTCTGGTCACCAGCGGGGCCCATCTACTGCTCTCACACAGGGGCCCATCTACTGCTCTCACACAGGGGCCCATATACTGCTCTTACACAGGGGCCCATATACTGCTCTTACACAGGGGCCCATCTACTGCTCTCACACAGGGGCCCATATACTGCTCTCACACAGGGGCCCATCTACTGCTCTCACACAGGGGCCCATCCACTGCTCTCACACAGGGGCCCATCTACTGCTCTCACACAGGGGCCCATCTACTGCTCTCACACAGGGGCCCATCTACTGCTCTCACACAGGGGCCCATCTACTGCTCTTACACAGGGGCCCATCTACTGCTCTTACACAGGGGCCCATCTACTGCTCTCACACAGGGGCCCATCTACTGCTCTTACACAGGGGCCCATCCACTGCTCTCACACAGGGGCCCATCTACTGCTCTCACACAGGGGCCCATCTACTGCTCTCACACAGGGGCCCATCTACTGCTCTCACACAGGGGCCCATCTACTGCTCTTACACAGGGGCCCATCTACTGCTCTTACACAGGGGCCCATCTACTGCTCTCACACAGGGGCCCATATACTGCTCTCACACAGGGGCCCATCTACTGCTCTTACACAGGGGCCCATATACTGCTCTTACACAGGGGCCCATCCACTGCTCTCACACAGGGGCCCATCTACTGCTCTCACACAGGGGCCCATCTACTGCTCTCACACTGGGGCCCATCTACTGCTCTCACACAGGGGCCCATCTACTGCTCTCACACAGGGGCCCATCTACTGCTCTCACACAGGGGCTCATCTACTGCTCTCACACAGGGGCCCATATACTGCTCTTACACAGGGGCCCATATACTGCTCTTACACAGGGGCCCATATACTGCTCTTACACAGGGGTCCATCTACTGCTCTTACACAGGGGCCCATCTACTGCTCTCACACAGGGGCCCATCTACTGCTCTTACACAGGGGCCCATATACTGCTCTCACACAGGGGCCCATCTACTGCTCTCACACAGGGGCCCATCTACTGCTCTCACACAGGGGCCCATCTACTGCTCTCACACAGGGGCCCATCTACTGCTCTTACACAGGGGCCCATATACTGCTCTTACACAGGGGCCCATATACTGCTCTTACACAGGGGCCCATCTACTGCTCTTACACAGGGGCCCATATACTGCTCTCACACAGGGGCCCATCTACTGCTCTCACACAGGGGCCCATATACTGCTCTTACACAGGGGCCCATCTACTGCTCTTACACAGGGGCCCATATACTGCTCTCACACAGGGGCCCATCTACTGCTCTCACACAGGGGCCCATCTACTGCTCTCACACAGGGGCCCATCTACTGCTCTCACACAGGGGCCCATATTCTGCTCTTACACAGGGGCCCATCTACTGCTCTTACACAGGGGCCCATATACTGCTCTTACACAGGGGTCCATCTACTGCTCTCACACAGGGGTCCATATACTGCTCTCACACAGGGGCCCATATTCTGCTCTTACACAGGGGCCCATCTACTGCTCTTACACAGGGGCCCATATACTGCTCTTACACAGGGGCCCATATACTGCTCTTACACAGGGGTCCATCTACTGCTCTTACACAGGGGCCCATATACTGCTCTTACACAGGGGCCCATATACTGCTCTCACACAGGGGCCCATATACTGCTCTCACACAGGGGCCCATATTCTGCTCTTACACAGGGGCCCATCTACTGCTCTTACACAGGGGCCCATATACTGCTCTCACACAGGGGTCCATCTACTGCTCTTACACAGGGGCCCATATACTGCTCTTACACAGGGGCCCATATACTGCTCTCACACAGGGGCCCATATACTGCTCTCACACAGGGGCCCATATACTGCTCTCACACAGGGGCCCATATACTGCTCTCACACAGGGGCCCATATACTGCTCTCACACAGGGGCCCATCTACTGCTCTTACACAGGGGCCCATATTCTGCTCTTACACAGGGGCCCATCTACTGCTCTTACACAGGGGCCCATATACTGCTCTTACACAGGGGCCCATATACTGCTCTCACACAGGGGTCCATCTACTGCTCTTACACAGGGGCCCATATACTGCTCTTACACAGGGGCCCATATACTGCTCTCACACAGGGGCCCATATACTGCTCTCACACAGGGGCCCATATACTGCTCTCACACAGGGGCCCATATACTGCTCTCACACAGGGGCCCATATACTGCTCTCACACAGGGGCCCATCTACTGCTCTTACACAGGGGCCCATATACTGCTCTCACACAGGGGCCCATATACTGCTCTCACACAGGGGCCCATATACTGCTCTCACACAGGGGCCCATATACTGCTCTCACACAGGGGCTCATCTACTGCTCTCACACAGGGGCCCATCTACTGCTCTCACACAGGGGCCCATATACTGCTCTTACACAGGGGCCCATATACTGCTCTTACACAGGGGCTCATCTACTGCTCTCACACAGGGGCCCATATACTGCTCTTACACAGGGGCCCATCTACTGCTCTTACACAGGGGCCCATCTACTGCTCTCACACAGGGGCCCATCTACTGCTCTTACACAGGGGCCCATCTACTGCTCTTACACAGGGGCCCATCTACTGCTCTCACACAGGGGCCCATCTACTGCTCTCACACAGGGGCCCATCTACTGCTCTCACACAGGGGCCCATATTCTGCTCTTACACAGGGGCCCATCTACTGCTCTCACACAGGGGCCCATCTACTGCTCTTACACAGGGGCCCATCTACTGCTCTCACACAGGGGCCCATCTACTGCTCTCACACAGGGGCCCATCTACTGCTCTCACACAGGGGCCCATCTACTGCTCTTACACAGGGGCCCATCTACTGCTCTCACACAGGGGCCCATCTACTGCTCTCACACAGGGGCCCATCTACTGCTCTCACACAGGGGCCCATATACTGCTCTCACACAGGGGCCCATATACTGCTCTTACACAGGGGCCCATATACTGCTCTTACACAGGGGCCCATCTACTGCTCTTACACAGGGGCCCATATACTGCTCTTACACAGGGGCCCATATACTGCTCTTACACAGGGGCCCATCTACTGCTCTTACACAGGGGCCCATCTACTGCTCTTACACAGGGGCCCATATACTGCTCTCACACAGGGGTCCATCTACTGCTCTTACACAGGGGCCCATATACTGCTCTTACACAGGGGCCCATATACTGCTCTCACACAGGGGCCCATATACTGCTCTCACACAGGGGCCCATATACTGCTCTCACACAGGGGCCCATATACTGCTCTCACACAGGGGCCCATATACTGCTCTCACACAGGGGCCCATCTACTGCTCTCACACAGGGGCCCATCTACTGCTCTTACACAGGGGCCCATATACTGCTCTCACACAGGGGCCCATATACTGCTCTCACACAGGGGCCCATATACTGCTCTCACACAGGGGCCCATATACTGCTCTCACACAGGGGCTCATCTACTGCTCTCACACAGGGGCCCATCTACTGCTCTCACACAGGGGCCCATATACTGCTCTTACACAGGGGCCCATATACTGCTCTTACACAGGGGCTCATCTACTGCTCTCACACAGGGGCCCATATACTGCTCTTACACAGGGGCCCATCTACTGCTCTTACACAGGGGCCCATCTACTGCTCTCACACAGGGGCCCATCTACTGCTCTTACACAGGGGCCCATCTACTGCTCTTACACAGGGGCCCATCTACTGCTCTCACACAGGGGCCCATCTACTGCTCTCACACAGGGGCCCATCTACTGCTCTTACACAGGGGCCCATCTACTGCTCTCACACAGGGGCCCATCTACTGCTCTCACACAGGGGCCCATATACTGCTCTTACACAGGGGCCCATATACTGCTCTCACACAGGGGCCCATCTACTGCTCTCACACAGGGGCCCATCTACTGCTCTTACACAGGGGCCCATCTACTGCTCTTACACAGGGGCCCATATACTGCTCTCACACAGGGGCCCATATACTGCTCTTACACAGGGGCCCATATACTGCTCTCACACAGGGGCCCATATACTGCTCTCACACAGGGGCCCATATACTGCTCTCACACAGGGGCCCATATACTGCTCTCACACAGGGGCTCATCTACTGCTCTCACACAGGGGCCCATATACTGCTCTTACACAGGGGCCCATCTACTGCTCTTACACAGGGGCCCATCTACTGCTCTCACACAGGGGCCCATCTACTGCTCTCACACAGGGGCCCATCTACTGCTCTCACACAGGGGCCCATCTACTGCTCTTACACAGGGGCCCATCTACTGCTCTCACACAGGGGCCCATCTACTGCTCTCACACAGGGGCCCATCTACTGCTCTTACACAGGGGCCCATCTACTGCTCTTACACAGGGGCCCATCTACTGCTCTCACACAGGGGCCCATCTACTGCTCTTACACAGGGGCCCATCTACTGCTCTTACACAGGGGCCCATCTACTGCTCTCACACAGGGGCCCATCTACTGCTCTTACACAGGGGCCCATCTACTGCTCTCAGACAGGGGCTCATCTACTGCTCTTACACAGGGGCCCATCTACTGCTCTTACACAGGGGCCCATCTACTGCTCTTACACAGGGGCCCATCTACTGCTCTTACACAGGGGCCCATATACTGCTCTTACACAGGGGCCCATATACCGCTCTCACACAGGGGCCCATCTACTGCTCTCACACAGGGGCTCATCTACTGCTCTTACACAGGGGCCCATATACTGCTCTCACACAGGGGCCCATATACTGCTCTTACACAGGGGCCCATCTACTGCTCTCACACAGGGGCCCATCTACTGCTCTCACACAGGAGCCCATCTACTGCTCTCACACAGGGGCCCATCTACTGCTCTCACACAGGAGCCCATCTACTGCTCTCACACAGGGGCCCATATACTGCTCTCACACAGGGGCCCATATACTGCTCTCACACAGGGGCTCATCTACTGCTCTTACACAGGGGCCCATCTACTGCTCTCACACAGGGGCCCATCTACTGCTCTCACACAGGGGCCCATCTACTGCTCTCACACAGGGGCCCATATACTGCTCTCACACAGGGGCCCATATACTGCTCTCACACAGGGGCTCATCTACTGCTCTTACACAGGGGCCCATCTACTGCTCTCACACAGGGGCCCATATACTGCTCTCACACAGGGGCCCATATACTGCTCTCACACAGGGGCCCATATACTGCTCTCACACAGGGGCTCATCTACTGCTCTTACACAGGGGCCCATCTACTGCTCTCACACAGGGGCCCATCTACTGCTCTTACACAGGGGCCCATCTACTGCTCTCACACAGGGGCCCATATACTGCTCTCACACAGGGGCCCATCTACTGCTCTTACACAGGGGCCCATATACTGCTCTCACACAGGGGCCCATATACTGCTCTCACACAGGGGCCCATATACTGCTCTCACACAGGGGCCCATCTACTGCTCTTACACAGGGGCCCATATACTGCTCTTACACAGGGGCCCATCTACTGCTCTCACACAGGGGCCCATATACTGCTCTTACACAGGGGCCCATCTACTGCTCTCACACAGGGGCCCATATACTGCTCTTACACAGGGGCCCATCTACTGCTCTCACACAGGGGCTCATATACTGCTCTTACACAGGGGCCCATATACTGCTCTTACACAGGGGCCCATCTACTGCTCTTACACAGGGGCCCATATACTGCTCTCACACAGGGGCCCATCTACTGCTCTCACACAGGGGCTCATCTACTGCTCTTACACAGGGGCCCATATACTGCTCTTACACAGGGGCCCATATACTGCTCTTACACAGGGGCCCATCTACTGCTCTCACACAGGGGCCCATCTACTGCTCTCACACAGGGGCCCATATACTGCTCTCACACAGGGGCTCATCTACTGCTCTTACACAGGGGCCCATCTACTGCTCTTACACAGGGACCCATACACTGCTCTCACACAGGGGCCCTTATACTGCTCTCACACAGGGGCCCATCTACTGCTCTCACACAGGGGCCCATCTACTGCTCTCACACAGGAGCCCATCTACTGCTCTCACACAGGAGCCCATCTACTGCTCTCACACAGGGGCTCATCTACTGCTCTTACACAGGGGCCCATCTACTGCTCTCACACAGGGGCCCATCTACTGCTCTTAAACAGGGGCCCATCTACTGCTCTCACACAGGGGCCCATCTACTGCTCTCACACAGGAGCCCATCTACTGCTCTCACACAGGGGCTCATCTACTGCTCTTACACAGGGGCCCATCTACTGCTCTCACACAGGGGCCCATCTACTGCTCTTACACAGGGGCCCATCTACTGCTCTTACACAGGGGCCCATCTACTGCTCTCACACAGGGGCCCATCTACTGCTCTCACACAGGAGCCCATCTACTGCTCTCACACAGGAGCCCATCTACTGCTCTCACACAGGGGCTCATCTACTGCTCTTACACAGGGGCCCATCTACTGCTCTCACACAGGGGCCCATCTACTGCTCTCACACAGGGGCCCATCTACTGCTCTCACACAGGAGCCCATCTACTGCTCTCACACAGGGGCTCATCTACTGCTCTTACACAGGGGCCCATCTACTGCTCTCACACAGGGGCCCATCTACTGCTCTTACACAGGGGCCCATCTACTGCTCTTACACAGGGGCCCATCTACTGCTCTCACACAGGGGCCCATCTACTGCTCTCACACAGGGGCCCATATACTGCTCTCACACAGGGGCCCATCTACTGCTCTTACACAGGGGCCCATCTACTGCTCTCACACAGGGGCCCATCTACTGCTCTTACACAGGGGCCCATCTACTGCTCTTACAAAGGGGCCCATCTACTGCTCTCACACAGGGGCCCATATACTGCTCTCACACAGGGGCCCATATACTGCTCTCACACAGGGGCCCATCTACTGCTCTTACACAGGGGCCCATCTACTGCTCTTACACAGGGGCCCATCTACTGCTCTTACACAGGGGCCCATCTACTGCTCTTACACAGGGGCCCATATACTGCTCTTACACAGGGGCCCATATACTGCTCTTACACAGGGGCCCATATACTGCTCTTACACAGGGGCCCATCTACTGCTCTTACACAGGGGCCCATCTACTGCTCTTACACAGGGGCCCATATACTGCTCTTACACAGGGGCCCATATACTGCTCTTACACAAGGGCCCATCTACTGCTCTTACACAGGGGCCCATATACTGCTCTTACACAGGGGCCCATATACTGCTCTTACACAGGGGCCCATCTACTGCTCTTACACAGGGGCCCATCTACTGCTCTTACACAGGGGCCCATATACTGCTCTTACACAGGGGCCCATATACTGCTCTTACACAGGGGCCCATATACTGCTCTTACACAGGGGCCCATATACTGCTCTTACACAGGGGCCCATATACTGCTCTTACACAGGGGCCCATATACTGCTCTTACACAGGGGCCCATCTACTGCTCTTACACAGGGGCCCATCTACTGCTCTTACACAGGGGCCCATATTCTGCTCTTACACAGGGGCCCATATACTGCTCTTATACAAGGACCCATATACTGCTCTTACACAGGGGCCCATACACTGCTCTTACACAGGGGCCCATCTACTGCTCTTACACAGGGGCCCATCTACTGCTCTTACACAGGGGCCCATCTACTGCTCTTACACAGGGGCCCATCTACTGCTCTTACACAGGGGCCCATATACTGCTCTTACACAGGGGCCCATCTACTGCTCTTACACAGGGGCCCATCTACTGCTCTTACACAGGGGCCCATATACTGCTCTTACACAGGGGCCCATCTACTGCTCTTACACAGGGGCCCATCTACTGCTCTTACACAGGGGCCCATATACTGCTCTCACACAGGGGCCCATATACTGCTCTTACACAGGGGCCCATCTACTGCTCTTACACAGGGGCCCATCTACTGCTCTTACACAGGGGCCCATCTACTGCTCTTACACAGGGGCCCATCTACTGCTCTTACACAGGGGCCCATATACTGCTCTTACACAGGGGCCCATCTACTGCTCTTACACAGGGGCCCATCTACTGCTCTTACACAGGGGCCCATATACTGCTCTCACACAGGGGCCCATATACTGCTCTTACACAGGGGCCCATCTACTGCTCTCACACAGGGGCCTATACACTGCTCTCACACAGGGGCCCATCTACTGCTCTTACACAGGGGCCCATCTACTGCTCTCACACAGGGGCCCATATACTGCTCTTACACAGGGGCCCATCTACTGCTCTCACACAGGGGCCTATACACTGCTCTCACACAGGGGCCCATATACTGCTCTTACACAGGGGCCCATATACTGCTCTTACACAGGGGCCCATCTACTGCTCTTACACAGGGGCCCATCTACTGCTCTTACACAGGGGCCCATCTACTGCTCTTACACAGGGGCCCATCTACTGCTCTTACACAGGGGCCCATATACTGCTCTTACACAGGGGCCCATAGACTGCTCTTACACAGGGGCCCATAGACTGCTCTTACACAGGGGCCCATCTACTGCTCTCACACAGGAGCCCATCTACTGCTCTTACACAGGGGCCCATATACTGCTCTTACACAGGGGCCCATATACTGCTCTTACACAGGGGCCCATATACTGCTCTTACACAGGGGCCCATAGACTGCTCTTACACAGGGGCCCATATACTGCTCTTACACAGGGGCCCATCTACTGCTCTCACACAGGAGCCCATCTACTGCTCTTACACAGGGGCCCATACACTGCTCTTACACAGGGGCCCATATACTGATCTTACACAGGGGCCCATATACTGCTCTCACACAGGGGCCCATCTACTGCTCTCACACAGGGGCCCATATACTGCTCTCACACAGGGGCCCATCTACTGCTCTTACACAGGGGCCCATCTACTGCTCTTACACAGGGGCCCATATACTGCTCTCACACAGGGGCCCATCTACTGCTCTCACACAGGAGCCCATATACTGCACTTACACAGGGGCCCATCTACTGCTCTCACACAGGGGCCCATCTACTGCTTTTACACAGGGGCCCATCTACTGCTCTTACACAGGGGCCCATATACTGCTCTCACACAGGGGCCCATCTACTGCTCTCACACAGGAGCCCATATACTGCTCTTACACAGGGGCCCATCTACTGCTCTCACACAGGGGCCCATATACTGCTCTTACACTGGGGCCCATCTACTGCTCTCACACAGGAGCCCATATACTGCTCTTACACAGGAGCCCATATACTGCTCTTACACAGGGGCCCATCTACTGCTCTTACACAGGGGCCCATATACTGCTCTTACACAGGGGCCCATCTACTGCTCTCACACAGGAGCCAATATACTGCTCTTACACAGGGGCCCATCTACTACTCTTACACAGGGGCCCATCTACTGCTCTTACACAGGGGCCCATATACTGCTCTTACACAGGGGCCCATATACTGCTCTCACACAGGGGCCCATCTACTGCTCTTACACAGGGGCCCATATACTGCTCTTACACAGGGGCCCATCTACTGCTCTCACACAGGGGCCCATCTACTGCTCTTACACAGGGGCCCATCTACTGCTCTTACACAGGGGCCCATATACTGCTCTTACACAGGGGCCCATATACTGCTCTTACACAGGGGCCCATCTACTGCTCTTACACAGGGACCCATACACTGCTCTCACACAGGGGCCCATATACTGCTCTTACACAGGGGCCCATATACTCCTCTTACACAGGGGCCCATCTACTGCTCTCACACAGGGGCCCATATACTGCTCTCACACAGGGGCCCATATACTGCTCTCACACAGGGGCCCATATACTGCTCTCACACAGGGGCCCATATACTGCTCTCACACAGGGGCCCATATACTGCTCTCACACAAGGGCCCATATACTGCTCTCACACAGGGGCCCATATACTGCTCTTACACAGGGGCCCATCTACTGCTCTTACACAGGGGCCCATATACTGCTCTCACACAGGGGCCCATATACTGCTCTTACACAGGGGTCCATCTACTGCTCTCACACAGGGGCCCATATACTGCTCTTACACAGGGGCCCATATACTGCTCTTACACAGGAGCCCATCTACTGCTCTCACACAGGGGCCCATATACTGCTCTTACACAGGGGCCCATATACTGCTCTTACACAGGGGTCCATATACTGCTCTCACACAGGGGCCCATATACTGCTCTCACACAGGGGCTCATATACTGCTCTTACACAGGGGCCCATATACTGCTCTTACACAGGGGCCCATATACTGCTCTCACACAGGGGCCCATCTACTGCTCTTACACAAGGGCCCATATGCTGCTCTTACACAGGGGTCCATATACTGCTCTCACACAGGGGCCCATATACTGCTCTTACACAGGGGCCCATATACTGCTCTTACACAGGGGCCCATATACTGCTCTCACACAGGGGCCCATCTACTGCTCTTACACAAGGGCCCATATACTGCTCTTACACAGGGGTCCATATACTGCTCTCACACAGGGGCCCATATACTGCTCTTACACAGGGGCTCATATACTGCTCTTACACAGGGGCCCATATACTGCTCTTACACAGGGGCCCATATACTGCTCTTACACAGGGGCCCATATACTGCTCTCACACAAGGGCCCATATGCTGCTCTTACACAGGGGCCCATATACTGCTCTTACACAGGGGCCCATCTACTGCTCTCACACAGGAGCCCATATACTGCTCTTACACAGGGGCCCATATACTGCTCTTACACAGGGGCCCTTATACTGCTCTCACACAGGGGCCCTTATACTGCTCTCACACAGGGGCCCATCTACTGCTCTTACACAGGGGCCCATCTACTGCTCTTACACAGGGGTCCATATACTGCTCTTACACAGGGGTCCATATACTACTCTCACATAGGGGCCCATATACTGCTCTTACACAGGGGCCCATATACTCCTCTTACACAGGGGCCCATATACTGCTCTCACACAGGGGCCCATATAATGCTCTTACACAGGGGCCCATATACTGCTCTTACACAGGGGCCCATATACTGCTCTTACACAGGGGCCCATATACTGCTCTTACACAGGGGCCCATATACTGCTCTTACACAGGGGCCCATATACTGCTCTTACACAGGGGCCCATATACTGCTCTCACACAGGGGCCCATATACTGCTCTCACACAGGGGCCTATATACTGCTCTCACACAGGGGCCCATATACTGCTCTCACACAGGGGCCCATATACTGCTCTTACACAAGGGCCCATATACTGCTCTCACACAGGGGCCCATATACTGCTCTCACACAGGGGCCCATATACTGCTCTCACACAGGGGCCCATATACTGCTCTCACACAGGGGCCCATCTACTGCTCTTACACAGGGGCCCATATACTGCTCTTACACAGGGGCCCATATACTGCTCTTACACAGGAGCCCATCTACTGCTCTCACACAGGGGCCCATATACTGCTCTCACACAGGGGCCCATCTACTGCTCTCACACAGGGGCCCATATACTGCTCTTACACAGGGGCCCATATACTGCTCTCACACAGGGGCCCATCTACTGCTCTCACACAGGGGCCCATATACTGCTCTTACACAGGGGCCCATATACTGCTCTCACACAGGGGCCCATCTACTGCTCTTACACAGGAGCCCATATACTGCTCTTACACAGGGGCCCATATACTGCTCTTACACAGGGGCCCATCTACTGCTCTCACACAGGGGCCCATATACTGCTCTCACACAGGGGCCCATTGTAAAATGATTAAAATTAATACATCTAGTTATCAAATATTTCATAGTAAGACATATACGTTCATAGTTCTGTTTATGTTGGAGGGCATAGGTTATTAATAAAGTTTATAAGGGTAAATATGCCCATATTGAATATACTTGAGTGCTGAGCATGGAGGGATATATTTAAATCCTTCCCGAAGCTTCTCGAAGCTTCTAGAAGCTTATGTCATATGGAGCTATATTCAACTAAACACCCTATATGGACTGAGCAGCTGGTATATAATACACGATGGAGGGGGCTACGGGGCGCTCTCCACACTGCCTGCGGTGAGAAGACTCCAGTGCTGCAAGATATGACACGTTGTCCAGGCTAAGAGATGACATCCCCAGCATTGCCGTTCAGGAGCCAAAGAGAGATGGGTAAAGACTTCCCATTGTTCAATATGGACTAAATGAGCTCTTTTTACATAAGCTATCAAAGTATATTATTTTTTTCCTTTCTGTAACTGAACCTTGGCAACCATTTTTAAATAGATAAAATACATTTATTTTTTACATTTTTGAGGTCTTTTCATTCATGCGCCTTTACGTATTTGAAGAAAAATATATTTAAGAGTATATTTTTTAACATTTGGCGAGTCAGCTATTCGTGATTTTTTTTTTTATATTTTTTTTGTTGTTCCTTCACTTTGCATAAGGGGGGTCGAAGTTATCAAAATCATAAGTATTTTAAGTATCTCCTGCAAAGGATCAGGAATCAACAATTTATAAAAATCACGTAGAACCTAGGAAATACGTATAAGTCAAGTTGCATGAATGTTTTTTTTTTTTTTTAAATGAACTTTAAAGTCTTTACAAAGTTACAGGAGTTAACTTTCGACGTATTTTTGAGCAAGAAAGATAAAGTCAGTCCATAAGAAGTATTGGACGTGCTGAACAAGGTGGATCAAGTCTTACAGGATCATCCATCAGATCATCTGATCATTTCAGGTAAGAAAATGGATTTTATCTCTTCATATGTGAAGCAAAGTAAACTTCAGTTCACTTATCCAGATATTTCTAATGTAGAAGAGATTTGGTTACGCTTTTATGAGGAGTGTGAACTTGAGAATTCACGTATAGAATGTGCAAGGTCTTTTAATAGAGAGAAACAGAAAATCAGAAATGTCTGTCATTTAGTCTATGATTTTCACAAGTTAATCGTAGAAAAGTGTAAAAATGGTGGAAATAGACAACCTGAATTGTCAGGAGAGTCAGTGACAGAGAAATCCAAAGACTGCTTAGAACCTGGAATGTCAGTCAGTGATATTGTGAATTCTGACTGTAATGTTGGCTGTAATTTTGTAAATCAGAATTTTGATAATGGCGACAGACACGTGTTACCTAGTCAAGGTGCCTTTCAAGATACTGAGAAAGAAGCAGGAAATGACGTAGTGAAGCCAGAAGGGGGAGGAGCCAGAATGGGACACGTGCAGAAAAGACACGTGGAGAGAGAAAATGGCGACGATCAGTTTCTAAAAATAGAACAGGCTA
Source organism: Anomaloglossus baeobatrachus (assembly GCF_048569485.1). Lineage (NCBI taxonomy): Eukaryota > Metazoa > Chordata > Amphibia > Anura > Aromobatidae > Anomaloglossus > Anomaloglossus baeobatrachus. The sequence continues at coordinate 374,692 of NW_027442085.1, read as the reverse complement.
AGTTAGGGATTACACTTAGAAAAAATTTATTGGACATATGCAAATTAATTCCCGCATATAATCCTAAAATACATGTTTGCAGAAATTCAGAGGTTTTTGAAGGTTCCATCGAGAAGTTAAATTTAACCAATAGTGAGACGAATCAGTTATTCCGTATGTGGTTACCTCAGCATTTTTTTAGACAATTGGCATTAAAAAAGTCTTCTGACAATGAGACATTTGATTGTTCAAATGATAACGATATCATAAGGCTAAAATATCTCATCTTCTGTGCAAGGAATGAATCTGATCCAAACTATGAGATGTTGAAGGAATTACAAATTGAACAGAATGAGAGTACGTTCTCATTTATGTCCGTTTTTGAACGTTTATATAGGGCGGTTATTCCAAATGTCGGATTGGATGGAATGATACGTTTATTCATCAAGAAATTTAATTTCCTTGACAATGCAGCCTGTGCGGTGGCATTAAATAAAAAGTCCCTGTTCGAATGTACGACATTTATCGATTTTGTTAGAAGTCGCCAAAGTCAATCAAAACAGAAATTAATTAATTCTGAAAAACCAACACAAAAAAGGGTGAGTTTTTGTGAAAAACCAACAGTGTCTCCCAGATCCAAATATTTTTGTGACAAAATTTATGAAATTCGCAGGAAATTTCATGTGAATTATAAGTCATACACCCCCCCTCTTTCCTTGTCACCTTCAATGAAAGAGAAAATTGTCACAAAATCTGATACCGATTATCTCAGACAAGCGATTTTTAAAAGCCCTGAAAGACAGAAACAGGTGTCTTGTGCGGATTCTCTCCCCTGGTCACTAGTGAAAGAAAAAAAGTCGTCCAGAGAATTTGATAGGCAGCGACAGCTGGGTGGTTTTCCAGAGAAAGATATTTTTCCTCATTTAAGGAAAAAAATTGAGTTACAAAATAACTTCAATTCCAATTTTCTGGAAATTACTGTAATAAATCGAATCTTGCAAAAATTGAGGTTTGGTTTTTAGCTGGATAAAAGGGGATTTCTGGGTAAATTAATTTTATTGTTTGATAAATATGTTTATTCATATACAGTGAATCAATACATATATATATATATATATATATATATATATATATATATATATATATATTAAAGGTAGTGATAGTAAACCAAGGTCATATTTTCATTTAGTCAAATGATAGTTTAATGTTATAAATTTAATAATTTGATCTCTGTATATGAATAATAATATTTAAAATAAAATAATAAGAGAAAGTAACGGATTTTAAGTGTTTCATTTTTATCATAAATATGATAATAATTTTATTCTTTTATTTCCCTCAGAATTTATCAGTAAAACAGATTGATGAAGTATTAACTTTTTATTTTTACATATGTTCTTGTCCTCAATCAGGTAACATATATTTTCTTGTGTAAGGTTAATTCGCGAAAGCATGATTGGATAATAATTATTACTTTCTCAGGTACCAATGGTCAGAGAAGTATACTTGAACGTTTTTTTTTTATGAATATATATATCTCCTTTAGAGTTATTAGAAATGTAATCTGAGCTTTGGAGTGTTATAAAACTGCTTGCTGTCTTGGAATGGTGTTCCTTGCACGTGACCAAAGCATGTGACTTGATACTAAAGCTAAAAATAAATGTTTGTTCCATGGTCATATGTACAGTCTGTAATTCATTGGAATTTGTTTTTTTCGAGAAGTACTTCAAATTAGTAACATAATCTTTGAAATGCGCATAGAATAATTGGGAATACAGGGATTTGTGTCCGTCAATGTTTTTATGTGAAAGTATATGTTACAGTCTTGTGTGCATAGATGTGTCAATGAATGATTGATTGTTTGAGCAGCTGCTAAAGTCAAAGTATTTGGATCCAGAGAGAAAAAAAAAAAAAAAGAGAATTTTTGTTTTAACTTAGAAGTTATAAGATATGTATGTATACTATATAGAATAAATAAGTTATAGTACATAAGGAATTTATACAAGATATATATTTTAATTCTTAGACATATTTCTTTAGTATAGAGATATTAGGATTTTTTATTAAGGGTTTATTCTGAATAGTTACATTCTAGAATAAGGTTATAACGTTTTGATTTTCTTATATCTTTTTGTGTTAGTCACTTCTTTTACTGATACACAGATTGGTAATCATTTTTTCTTTTCAAATATGGAAGTGATATTGATAATATGGTCTTGAAGATATACCACACAAATTTTAATTTAATTTAATCTAAACATATTAATTTTTATAATATCATATTTCATGATATTGAAAGGGGGAGGTTTGGTCTCAATCACACACATTTATATTTGATAAATATATGTGTTTACAGGATACTTTAATAATTAATATTTCAAGTACAAAGGAAGAATTGGGAAAAAAAAATATATATTTGAAGTATATCATAATGCATTTATATACTAAGAGAAGTGTATTATTTGCAAGGTTACATGACTTAATTATTTTTATTGGTTATTGATAGGCTTGGTAATTTTATAAGATACTGGTAACATTAAGGTTATGTATTATTAAAGACATAGGTGTTATATACATAGAAGGCCTTATTTTTATTTCAAGTTTTATTTTTATTCCGATTTTCATTTTTCTTTTTATTCCTATTTTTTATATTAATTATTTTAATATTCACATTTTTAAATTAAAATCTTAATTCTACAATTTTATTTTTTTTCTTCAGATTTTAAATATCTCAATTGAGAAAACACTTCAATATTTAGTTCAGTAATATCTAATATAAGAATATTACTTTATTAAATATGAATCATATGAAAAGGGGAAAAGTTCCATTTTTTTTTTTTTGGAAGAAAAGATACTTCCTTCATCAATACATACAATTGTTTACTTTCTGGTAATACATTATTTTTATATTAGTATGTTAACACATTAAGGGTGAAATATTACTTATAGTTACACATTTTCTTATAGTAGGTTATTTAATAAATAATAGACAAATCAAATAAATTAAATTAGAGTAATAAAGATGGAAGATTAAGGTACATCTAGGTTTACCTTCCTATATTTACAAATAATATATATTATATTTTTAATCAATAATAATTTATAATAGGTATTATTGTGTTTTGATGGTATCATCCAGTCTTTTCTAAAAGGTTATTTGCTTTGATTTATAATTTACAAATGATCTAACTAAAAGCCACATTGTTGCTTTCATATTTATAATATGATACATGTTATAGGTACACATTATATTGTTTCATACTTTATATTATATTTTGGTTACATTCAACACATTGCCACCTATGGGTTTGGAAGGGTAATGCACCAATGACAAAAAAGGTCATTACAAGAAAATACTATTGTCTATACCATTATGCAATATTTTATCATTCTGAGTATCAATTATATTAATACTTTTACGATAATAATAATAATGACATGGTATTATAGTATTAGAGTTATGATACGCTGTGACATTTATTAGTGATAGTTATTGCCATATTTGGTATCTAGATTAGGGAATGAATCAGTCTTCAATCAAGATTAGAGAAGATAAAAAGACTTTATATTTTTCCTAAAGTTAAAAGGGATTTTGCAAAAAGGTCCAAAAGGTAACGTCTCAAATAAGACTGTGTAACATACAAAATACACTTACTGTGCTTGCATCTCAGAAACACAATAGTCCTATGATTTCAGGATGGACAATGACACATGGTCTGTGCATTAAGACCTCCCTAAAGTTACTAAGAAGAGCAATGACGTGTTAAAGTTAACCCCTGTCGTGCTGACCAAGAACGTCTTAACATCTGTTATTCGACAACAGGCAGCATGGAGGATAAAAGGTGACTAATGTAAATTGCACTGCACAGACATCAAAGACTTTTGCTATTCTTCTTCTACACTCATGAACTGTGGTTTATCAACATTGGCTATGGACTTTGTAATAAAGAATAAAGTTTATGGACTTTGATCTAACAATGATAAACGCAATACGGGACTGTACTAAATCGGTAACCATTCATTTTTATCAAAGGATTTATTTCTAAGAGACTGTGTTTATGCCGGATTACATCGGAGATAAGAAGACATCAACTCAGAGGACATCATATGGTGACCGGATTTGGTTTTTGCATTTCTTTTTAGGTCTAGCGAAGTATAGTTATATACATTTTTATATGATTGATCAGTCACAGCCTGTCATAACATAAATCCACATTATTATATTATTGAATTTACAAATTAATTATTCTTCATCATTATTATTGATATTAATCCATTATCGCCAAATAAGGAAAGAAGATTTGTTGTTTTAATGATGTATTAATTAATTTTCGGGGTTGCTCCACCCACTTCAAGGGGGAATTGTAAAATGATTAAAATTAATACATCTAGTTATCAAATATTTCATAGTAAGACATATACGTTCATAGTTCTGTTTATGTTGGAGGGCATAGGTTATTAATAAAGTTTATAAGGGTAAATATGCCCATATTGAATATACTTGAGTGCTGAGCATGGAGGGATATATTTAAATCCTTCCCGAAGCTTCTCGAAGCTTCTAGAAGCTTATGTCATATGGAGCTATATTCAACTAAACACCCTATATGGACTGAGCAGCTGGTATATAATACACGATGGAGGGGGCTACGGGGCGCTCTCCACACTGCCTGCGGTGAGAAGACTCCAGTGCTGCAAGATATGACACGTTGTCCAGGCTAAGAGATGACATCCCCAGCATTGCCGTTCAGGAGCCAAAGAGAGATGGGTAAAGACTTCCCATTGTTCAATATGGACTAAATGAACTCTTTTTACATAAGCTATCAAAGTATATTATTTTTTTCCTTTCTGTAACTGAACCTTGGCAACCATTTTTAAATAGATAAAATACATTTATTTTTTACATTTTTGAGGTCTTTTCATTCATGCGCCTTTACGTATTTGAAGAAAAATATATTTAAGAGTATATTTTTTAACACCCATATACTGCTCTTACACAGGGGCCCATATACTGCTCTCACACAGGGGCCCATCTACTGCTCTCACAAAGGGGCCCATATACTGTTCTTACACAGGGGCCCATATACTGCTCTCACACAGGGGCCCATATACTGCTCTCACACAGGGGCCCATCTACTGCTCTTACACAGGGGCCCATATACTGCTCTTACACAGGGGCCCATATACTGCTCTTACACAGGAGCCCATCTACTGCTCTCACACAGGGGCCCATCTACTACTCTTACACAGGGGCCCATATACTGCTCTTACACAGGGGACCATATACTGCTCTTACACAGGGGCCCATATACTGCTCTTACACAGGGGCCCATCTACTGCTCTCACACAGGGGCCCATCTACTGCTCTCACACAGGGGCCCATCTACTGCTCTCACACAGGGACCCATCTACTGCTCTCACACAGGAGCCCATCTACTGCTCTCACACAGGGGCCCATCTACTGCTCTTACACAGGGGCCCATATACTGCTCTTACACAGGGGCCCATATACTGCTCTTACACAGGGGCCCATATACTGCTCTCACACAGGGGCCCATATACTGCTCTTACACAGGGGCCCATATACTGCTCTCACACAGGTGCCCATATACCGCTCTCACACAGGGGCCCATATACTGCTCTCACACAGGGGTCCATATACTGCTCTTACACAGGGGCCCATACACTGCTCTTACACAGGGGCCCATATACTGCTCTTACACAGGGGCCCATATACTGCTCTCACACAGGGGTCCATATACTGCTCTTACACAGGGGCCCATATACTGCTCTCACACAGGGGCCCATATACTGTTCTTACACAGGGGCCCATATACTGCTCTTACACAGGGGTCCATATACTGCTCTTACACAAGGGTCCATATACTGCTCTCACACAAAGGCCCATATACTGCTCTTACACAGGGGCCCATATACTCCTCTTACACAGGGGCCCATATACTGCTCTCACACAGGGGCCCATATACTGCACTCACACAGGGGCCCATATACTGCTCTCACACAGGGGCCCATATACTGCACTCACACAGGGGCCCATATACTGCTCTCACACAGGGGCCCATATACTGCACTCACACAGGGGCCCATATACTGCTCTCACACAGGGGCCCATATACTGCACTCACACAGGGGCCCATATACTGCTCTCACACAGGGGCCCATATACTGCACTCACACAGGGGCCCATATACTGCTCTTACACAGGGGCCCATATACTGCTCTTACACAGGGGCTCATATACTGCTCTCACACAGGGGCCTATATACTGCTGTCACACAGGGGCCCATATACTGCTCTTACACAGGGGCCCATATACTGCTCTCACACAGGGGCCCATATACTGCTCTTACACAGGGGCCCATATACTGCTCTTACACAGGGGCCCATATACTGCTCTTACACAGGGGCCCATATACTGCTCTTACACAGGGGCCCATATACTGCTCTTACACAGGGGCCCATATACTGCTCTTACACAGGGGCCCATATACTGCTCTTACACAGGGGCCCATATACTGCTCTTACACAGGGGCCCATATATACTGCTCTTACACAGGGGCCCATATACTGCTCTCACACAGGGGCCCATATACTGCTCTCACACAGGGGCCCATATACTGCTCTTACACAAGGGCCCATATACTGCTCTTACACAAGGGCCCATATACTGCTCTCACACAGGGGCCCATATACTGCTCTCACACAGGGGCCCATATACTGCTCTTACACAGGGGTACTCTTCTGTCTATGTCACCAGTGGGGCCCATATACTGCTCTCACACAAGGGCCCTCTTCTGTCTGTGTCACCAGTGGGGCCCATATACTGCTCTCACACAGGGGTACTCTTCTGTCTGTGTCACCAGTGGGGCCCATATACTGCTCTCACACAGGGGCCTCTTCTGTCTGTGTCACCAGTGGGGTCCATATACTGCTCTCACACAGGGGTCCTTTTCTGTCTGTGTCACCAGTGGGGCCCATATACTGCTCTTACACAGGGGTCCTCTTCTGTCTGTGTCACCAGTGGGGCCCATATATACTGCTCTTACACAGGGATCCTCTTCTGTCTGTGTCACCAGTGGGGTCCATATACTGCTCTTACACAGGGGTCCTCTTCTGTCTGTGTCACCAGTGGGGCCCATATACTGCTCTTACACAGGGGCCCTCTTCTGTCTGTGTCACCAGTGGGGTCCATATACTGCTCTTACACAGGGGTCCTCTTCTGTCTGTGTCACCAGTGGGGCCCATACACTGCTCTTACACAGGGGTCCTCTTCTGTCTGTGTCACCAGTGGGGCCCATATACTGCTCTTACACAGGGGCCCTCTTCTTTCTGTGTCACCAGTGGGGTCCATATACTGCTCTTACACAGGGGTCCTTTTCTGTCTGTGTCACCAGTGGGGCCCATATACTGCTCTTACACAGGGGCCCTCTTCTTTCTGTGTCACCAGTGGGGTCCATATACTGCTCTTACACAGGGGTCCTCTTCTGTCTGTGTCACAGTGGGGCCCATATACTGCTCTTACACAGGGGTCCTCTTCTGTCTGTCACCAGTGGGGCCCATATACTGCTCTTACACAGGGGTCCTCTTCTGTCTGTGTCACCAGTGGGGCCCATATACTGCTCTTACACAGGGGTCCTTTTCTGTCTGTGTCACCAGTGGGGCCCATATACTGTTCTTACACAGGGGCTCTCTTCTGTCTGTGTCACCAGTGGGGCCCATATACTGCTCTCACACAGGGGTCCTCTTCTGTCTGTGTCACCAGTGGGGCCCATATACTGTTCTTACACAGGGGCCCTCTTCTGTCTGTGTCACCAGTGGGGCCCATATACTGTTCTTACACAGAGGCCCTCTTCTGTCTGTGTCACCAGTGGGGCCCATATACTGCTCTTACACAGGGGTCCTCTTCTGTCTGTGTCACCAGTGGGGCCCATATACTGCTCTTACACAGGGGTCCTTTTCTGTCTGTGTCACCAGTGGGGCCCATATACTGTTCTTACACAGGGGCTCTCTTCTGTCTGTGTCACCAGTGGGGCCCATATACTGTTCTTACACAGGGGTCCTCTTCTGTCTGTGTCACCAGTGGGGCCCATATACTGTTCTTACACAGGGGTCCTCTTCTGTCTGTGTCACCAGTGGGGCCCATATACTGTTCTTACACAGGGGTCCTCTTCTGTCTGTGTCACCAGTGGGGCCCATATATTGCTCTTACACAGGGGTCCTCTTCTGTCTGTGTCACCAGTGGGGCCCATATACTGCTCTTACACAGGGGCCCTCTTCTGTCTGTGTCACCAGTGGGCCCCATATACTGCTCTTACACAGGGGCCCTCTTCTGTCTGTGTCACCAGTGGGGCCCATATACTGCTCTTACACAGGGGTCCTCTTCTGTCTGTGTCACCAGTGGGGCCCATATACTGTTCTTACACAGGGGTCCTCTTCTGTCTGTGTCACCAGTGGGGCCCATATACTGTTCTTACACAGGGGTCCTCTTCTGTCTGTGTCACCAGTGGGGCCCATATACTGTTCTTACACAGGGGCCCTCTTCTTTCTGTGTCACCAGTGGGGCCCATATACTGCTCTTACACAGGGGTCCTTTTCTGTCTGTGTCACCAGTGGGGCCCATATACTGTTCTTACACAGGGGCCCTCTTCTTTCTGTGTCACCAGTGGGGCCCATATACTGCTCTTACACAGGGGCCCTCTTCTGTCTGTGTCACCAGTGGGCCCCATATACTGCTCTTACACAGGGGCCCTCTTCTGTCTGTGTCACCAGTGGGGCCCATATACTGCTCTTACACAGGGGTCCTCTTCTGTCTGTGTCACCAGTGGGGTCCATATACTGTTCTTACACAGGGGCCCTCTTCTGTCTGTGTCACCAGTGGGGCCCATATACTGCTCTTACACAGGGGCCTTTTCTGTCTGTGTCACCAGTGGGGCCATATACTGTTCTTACACAGGGGCCCTCTTCTTTCTGTGTCACCAGTGGGGCCCATATACTGTTCTTGCACAGGGGCCCTCTTCTGTCTGTGTCACCAGTGGGGCCCATATACTGTTCTTGCACAGGGACCCTCTTCTGTCTGTGTCACCAGTGGGGTCCATATACTGTTCTTACACAGGGGTCCTCTTCTGTCTGTGTCACCAGTGGGGCCCATATACTGTTCTTACACAGGGGTCCTCTTCTGTCTGTGTCACCAGTGGGGCCCATATACTGTTCTTACACAGGGGCCCTCTTCTTTCTGTGTCACCAGTGGGGCCCATATACTGCTCTTACACAGGGGCCCTCTTCTGTCAGTGTCACCAGTGGGGCCCATATACTGTTCTTACACAGGGGCCCTCTTCTTTCTGTGTCACCAGTGGGGCCCATATACTGCTCTTACACAGGGGCCCTCTTCTGTCTGTGTCACCAGTGGGGCCCATATACTGCTCTTACACAGGGGTCCTCTTCTGTCTGTGTCACCAGTGGGGTCCATATACTGTTCTTACACAGGGGCCCTCTTCTGTCTGTGTCACCAGTGGGGCCCATATACTGCTCTTACACAGGGGCCTTTTCTGTCTGTGTCACCAGTGCGGCCCATATACTGTTCTTACACAGGGGCCCTCTTCTTTCTGTGTCACCAGTGGGGTCCATATACTGTTCTTACACAGGGGTCCTCTTCTGTCTGTGTCACCAGTGGGGCCCATATACTGTTCTTACACAGGGGTCCTCTTCTGTCTGTGTCACCAGTGGGGCCCATATACTGTTCTTACACAGGGGCCCTCTTCTTTCTGTGTCACCAGTGGGGCCCATATACTGCTCTTACACAGGGGCCCTCTTCTGTCTGTGTCACCAGTGGGGCCCATATACTGTTCTTACACAGGGGCCCTCTTCTTTCTGTGTCACCAGTGGGGCCCATATACTGCTCTTACACAGGGGTCCTCTTCTGTCTGTGTCACCAGTGGGGCCCATATACTGCTCTTACACAGGGGCCCTCTTCTGTCAGTGTCACCAGTGGGGTCCATATACTGCTCTTACACAGGGGTCCTCTTCTGTCTGTGTCACCAGTGGGGTCCATATACTGTTCTTGCACAGGGACCCTCTTCTGTCTGTGTCACCAGTGGGGTCCATATACTGTTCTTACACAGGGGTCCTCTTCTGTCTGTGTCACCAGTGGGGCCCATATACTGTTCTTACACAGGGGCCCTCTTCTGTCTGTGTCACCAGTGGGGTCCATATACTGTTCTTACACAGGGGTCCTCTTCAGTCTGTGTCACCAGTGGGGCCCATATACTGCTCTTACACAGGGGTCCTTTTCTGTCTGTGTCACCAGTGGGGCCCATATACTGCTGTTACACAGGGGCCTCTTCTGTCTGTGTCACCAGTGGGGCCCATATACTGCTCTTACACAGGGGTCCTCTTCTGTCTGTGTCACCAGTGGGGCCCATATACTGCTCTTACACAGGGGCCCTCTTCTGTCTGTGTCACCAGTGGGTTCCATATACTGCTCTTACACAGGGGCCCTCTTCTGTCTGTGTCACCAGTGGGGCCCATATACTGTTCTTACACAGGGGCCCTCTTCTGTCTGTGTCACCAGTGGGGCCCATATACTGCTCTTACACAGGGGCCCTCTTCTGTCTGTGTCACCAGTGGGTTCCATATACTGCTCTTACACAGGGGTCCTCTTCTGTCTGTGTCACCAGTGGGGCCCATATACTGCTCTTACACAGGGGTCCTCTTCTGTCTGTGTCACCAGTGGGGCCCATATACTGCTCTTACACAGGGGTCCTCTTCTGTCTGTGTCACCAGTGGGGTCCATATACTGCTCTTACACAGGGGCCCTCTTCTGTCTGTGTCACCAGTGGGGCCCATATACTGCTCTTACACAGGGGCCTCTTCTGTCTGTGTCACCAGTGGGGCCCATATACTGCTCTTACACAGGGGTCCTCTTCTGTCTGTGTCACCAGTGGGGTCCATATACTGCTCTTACACAGGGGTCCTCTTCTGTCTGTGTCACCAGTGGGGCCCATATACTGCTCTTACACAGGGGCCCTCTTTTGTCTGTGTCACCAGTGGGGCACATATACTGCTCTTACACAGGGGCACTCTTCTGTCTGTGTCACCAGTGGGGCCATATACTGCTCTTACACAGGGGTCCTCTTCTGTCTGTGTCACCAGTGGGGTCCATATACTGCTCTTACACAGGGGCCCTCTTCTGTCTGTGTCACCAGTGGGGTCCATATACTGCTCTTACACAGGGGCCCTCTTCTGTCTGTGTCACCAGTGGGGTCCATATACTGCTCTTACACAGGGGCCCTCTTCTGTCTGTGTCACCAGTGGGGTCCATATACTGTTCTTACACAGGGGCCCTCTTTTGTCTGTGTCACCAGTGGGGCCCATATACTGCTCTTACACAGGGGCCTCTTCTGTCTGTGTCACCAGTGGGGTCCATATACTGCTCTTACACAGGGGCCCTCTTCTGTCTGTGTCACCAGTGGGGCCCATATACTGCTCTTACACAGGGGCCCTCTTCTGTCTGTGTCACCAGTGGGGCCCATATACTGCTCTCACACAGGGGTCCTCTTCTGTCTGTGTCACCAGTGGAGCCCATATACTGCTCTTACACAGGGGCCCTCTTCTGTCTGTGTCACCAGTGGGGTCCATATACTGCTCTTACACAGGGGCCCACTGTCAGGGCCAGGCGGTCGGGCAGACCCAGGAGGTGGATCCACTGGGCCGAACTCTAAGATGGTGGTAAGGAGTCCGGTAGCTGAAGCACTATGGGCAGTAGAACAGTCCGTGCAAGTGAGTGTAACGAAGAAGTCCCTGGGACCACGGAGTCACAGATGGTAGTCCGGGTGACGTAGCTCAGGTTCGGAAGCCGAGATGATGTCAGGCGGGGTCCGGAACCTTTGGAGCGAGATGACGAGTCACCGCAGGGATCCGAGATGGTACGGACTGTCAGATGGCAGACGGACAGCGTGCGGGGTTCGGGATTCAGCAGGACCGGATGGCGAGGCAGGATCAGCTCTAGAAGAGAGATACGTGAGTATGGCAAGAAGACACAAGGAGACCTGACTCCTAGCTTGGAAAACACGAAGATCAGGCCCCGCCCCCTTGGACAATACACCCCTTTATACCCTGTACCTGTCTAGCCTCATTTCCTGTTAATGGACGCTGGCCCTTTAAGAAAGGGTCAGTGACCGCGCGCGCGCCCTAATGCGCATGCGCGCAGCCCGGGTGCCAGAAGCCAGGGAAGGAGGCTGAGAAGAGGACGCAGGGGAGCCGGCCAGGGCCTGGGAAGCCGTCGGGCGCCGCGATCGGAGACCAGGGGGCCTGGGAAGGACGGGCACCGGAGGCTGGAGAGCGGGGAGCGTGGCAGGTGAGCCGGGGAGCGGGGCTGAGGACCCGGGGAGCGGAGCAGAGGACCCGGGGAGGGGAGCCAAGGACCCGGGGAGCGTGACAGTACCCCCCCCCCACGCCCCCCTCCCCGCAACCGGGACATGAAGGCACGGATCAGAGGAGTGCCCACGTTCTCCCTGGGCTCCCAGGACCTATCCTCAGGACCATACCCTTCCCAGTCCACCAGGAAGAACTGTCGACCTCGTACGGTCTTCATGGCCATGATATCCCTTACCGCATAGATGTCGTCATCGGCAATAGGTGGAGGAGCCGGACTGGCAGCAGCGGAGAAGGGACCAAGGACAACCGGCTTGAGCAGGGAGACGTGGAACGAGTTGGGTATCCTCATCGTGGCCGGGAGCTGTAGCTTGTAGGAGACCTCATTGATCTTGCTGAGGACCTTAAACGGCCCGATGTAGCGAGGACCCAGCTTGTAGGATGGAATCTTCAATCGGATGTACTGGGAAGCAAGCCAGACCAGGTCACCAGGAGAGAAACACGGAGGGTCCAGACGCCTCTTGTCAGCGTGTTTCTTCATCCGCTGGGAAGCGCGTCCAAGGGACGCCTTGACAGAGTCCCAAATGGTAGCGAAGTCACGGGCTACAGTATCAGCCGCAGGGACATCCGAAGAAGGGGATATAGGCAATGGGACGGAGGGCTGAAGTCCGTAAACAACATGGAAGGGAGATTTGGAGGACGACTCACTGATGTGGTGGTTATGTGAGAATTCAGCCCAAGGCAGAAGCGTGGACCAGTCGTCGTGATGGGCGTTGACATAGTGACGTAAGAAGGAGGTCAAGATTTGATTGACCCTCTCCACTTGGCCATTAGACTGAGGATGGTAAGCAGAAGAAAAGTCCAGAGTCACTCCCAGATGTTTGCAGAGCGCCTTCCAGAAGCGGGAGGTGAACTGAGTTCCTCTGTCGGACACGATGTGGGATGGAAAGCCATGCAAGCGGAAGATGTGATGTATATAGGCTTCCGCGAGTTCCTGAGCAGAGGGCAGTCCAGCCATAGGGACGAAGTGAGCCATTTTGGAGAACCGGTCCACCACGACCCATATGACTGTGTGTCCGGAGGATAATGGCAAGTCCGTAATAAAATCCATCGCTATATGTTGCCACGGAACTGTGGGTATCGGCAGAGGCAGAAGACGGCCATAGGGCAGGTGTTTGGGCGTCTTGTTCCTGGCACAAGAGGAGCAGGCAGAGACAAAAGCAGCGACGTCCGTGCGAAGGGATGGCCACCAGTAATGGCGTACAATCGCACCCCATGTTCTCTTCTGGCCTGCATGACCGGCTGTTTTTGAGGCATGACCCCAGTGTAACACTTTTTGCCTGTCAGTCTCAGAGACATAGGTCTTTCCGGGCGGTATCTGGGCCAGGGTGACAGGGGCCACCGGAATAATCTTGCTAGGGGAGATGATAGGTTGGGTAGTCTCTTCCTCCTGCTCCATGGGCATGAAAGACCTAGACAAGGCATCAGCGCGTACATTCTTGTCCGCGGGTCGGAAATGGAGCTGGAAGTCAAACCTGGCAAAGAATAAGGACCACCTGGCTTGCCGTGGGTTCAGTCGCTGAGCGGACCGCAGGTATTCCAGGTTCTTGTGGTCCGTGTAGATAATCACGGGGTACACTGCTCCTTCCAGGAGGTAGCGCCACTCCTCCAGAGCCAGTTTGACCGCCAATAGTTCTCGGTCACCGATGGTGTAATTACGTTCAGGCGCTGAGAAGCTCTTGGAGAAGAAACCGCAAGTCACCATCTTGCCGGAGGAGGACTTCTGCATGAGCACTGCTCCGGCTCCCGAGGAGGAGGCATCCACCTCCAAGGTGAACTGGCGGTTTAACTCCGGACGGTGGAGTACAGGAGCGGAGGCAAATGCTCGCTTCAGTGAGCAAAACGCGGCGTCGGCCGCAGGTGACCAGTCCTTTGGATTAGCCTCCTTTTTGGTCAAAGCGGAGAGAGGAGCAGTCAGGGCAGAGAAGTGAGGGATAAACTGGCGGTAGTAGTTGGCGAATCCCAGGAACCGTTGGATTGCCTTCAGTCCAGAAGGGGGAGGCCAGTTGAGTATGGAGGAGACCTTCTTTGGATCCATTTGCAGTCCAGTACCCGAGATGATGTATCCCAGGAAAGGGAGAGAAGACTGCTCAAAGACACACTTCTCATATTTGGCGTAGAGACGATTCTCTCTCAGTCTTTGTAGAACCAGCTGTACGTTCTCTCTGTGGGTCTGGAGGTCCGGAGAGAAGATAAGGATGTCATCCAGATAAACTACTACACAGATGTAGAGGAGGTCCCGGAATATGTCGTTCACCAATTCTTGGAAGACTGCTGGTGCGTTACACAGGCCGAAGGGCATCACGCAGTATTCGTAGTGCCCATCGCGAGTATTAAACGCGGTCTTCCATTCGTCCCCAGAGCGGATACGAACTAGGTTGTAGGCACCCCGAAGATCCAGCTTGGTGAACACACGGGCTCCTCTGAGCCGGTCGAACAATTCGGGGATGAGCGGCAGAGGGTACTTGTTTTTTACGGTGATCTGATTCAGACCCCGGTAGTCGATGCATGGGCGTAGGTCACCCTCTTTCTTCTTAACGAAGAAGAAGCCTGCTCCCGCAGGAGAGGAGGATCTCCGGATGAATCCCCTTGCCAGGCTCTCTGTGATGTAGGTAGACATGGCCCTGGTTTCGGCTGGAGACAACGGATATATCCGTCCTCGAGGTGGTGTTGTTCCTGGGAGCAGGTCGATGGCACAATCGTAGGGACGGTGTGGCGGAAGTACCTCAGACTCCTTCTTGTCAAAAACGTCTGCGAAGGACCAATAGGCCGAGGGCAGTTCCGGTAGGTTCTCTGGAACCGGAGGTCGTCGGATGGGTTGTATGGACTTCAGACACTTCTCATGACAAGCAGGGCCCCATCGGGTGATTTCGCCAGTACCCCAGCTGACTGATGGTTCGTGTGTCCGCAACCAGGGAAGTCCCAGCAGGATTTGATGGGACATGTGTGGAAGGACGTAGAGAGCGATGTTCTCGGTGTGCAGGGCACCGATACGCAGTTCGACCGGTCTGGTGACCCAGGAGATGGTATCAGAGAGGGGTCTCCCATCCACAGAGGCAATCACTAGGGGCTTCTCGAGTAGAGTAACAGGCAGCTGGTACTTGTCCACCGTGGCCTGCTGGATGAAATTGCCTGCTGCTCCAGAGTCGAGGTATGCCTCAGCCGTGAAGCGCGTCTCTCCCGTTGACACTTGCACAGTCCACATAACCGGGTCTGAGAGAGTCCCAGCACCTAGGGTGGCCTCTCCTACCAACCCTAGGCTTTGGAGTTTCCCGGCCTTTCCGGACAGGAGCGTAGGAGGTGTGTGCCCTCTCCGCAGTAAAAGCAGAGACCCTTGGCGAGCCGCTCTGCTCGACGTTGTTCAGACTGCCGTACTCGGTCGATCTGCATGGGCTCGTGGACGGGAATCCCAGCTGTTGATGACTGAGGTACGGAGGGCTTCTGTGGAGGAGAGGAATGCCGTACCGGACGTCTCTCACGAGACAGCTCTTTGGAGCGCTCCTGAAAACGAATGTCCACTCGAGTTGCTAGGGCAATGAGGGCATCTAGGGTGGAGGGCACGTCACGACCCGCCAACTCATCTTTGATGCGACTCGAGAGTCCTTCCCAGAAGGCGGCTGTTAGGGCCTCATTATTCCACCCGAGTTCTGAAGCCAAAGTGCGGAAACGGATGGCGTATTGGCCCACCGTCAGTGTTCCTTGACGTAAGCGGAGAAGGGATGAAGCAGACGCAGAGGCGCGTCCCGGCTCGTCAAAGGTGCTGCGAAAGGCCTGCAGGAACTCTTGAAGATCCTTGGTCATAGGGTCCTCCTTCTCCCACAACGGGTTCATCCACGCCAGTGCCTCGCCCTCCAGGTGAGACATGATGAAGGCGACCTTGGCTTGGTCGGAGGCAAACAGATGTGGCAGCTGCGTGAAATGGAGGGAGCATTGGTTTATAAACCCCCTGCAGGTCTTGGGATCTCCGGCGTACCGGGGAGGTGCGGCCAAACGCAGTCTGGAAGCATCCGAAGAGACAGCCACGGGAGCGGGGGACGTGGCTTGACTAGTGGCGGCTTGGGATGTTGAAGACGTGACTGCCGCTTGTAGCGTGGTCAGGCGGGTGTCCACGGAAGTCATAAAGTTCAGCATGCGGGTCTGGACTTCACGCTGGCGTTGGAGTTCCTCTTGCAAGGCCGCTAGTGCTGCAGCGGGATCCATGGCCTGATCTTACTGTCAGGGCCAGGCGGTCGGGCAGACCCAGGAGGTGGATCCACTGGGCCGAACTCTAAGATGGTGGTAAGGAGTCCGGTAGCTGAAGCACTATGGGCAGTAGAACAGTCCGTGCAAGTGAGTGTAACGAAGAAGTCCCTGGGACCACGGAGTCACAGATGGTAGTCCGGGTGACGTAGCTCAGGTTCGGAAGCCGAGATGATGTCAGGCGGGGTCCGGAACCTTTGGAGCGAGATGACGAGTCACCGCAGGGATCCGAGATGGTACGGACTGTCAGATGGCAGACGGACAGCGTGCGGGGTTCGGGATTCAGCAGGACCGGATGGCGAGGCAGGATCAGCTCTAGAAGAGAGATACGTGAGTATGGCAAGAAGACACAAGGAGACCTGACTCCTAGCTTGGAAAACACGAAGATCAGGCCCCGCCCCCTTGGACAATACACCCCTTTATACCCTGTACCTGTCTAGCCTCATTTCCTGTTAATGGACGCTGGCCCTTTAAGAAAGGGTCAGTGACCGCGCGCGCGCCCTAATGCGCATGCGCGCAGCCCGGGTGCCAGAAGCCAGGGAAGAAGGCTGAGAAGAGGACGCAGGGGAGCCGGCCAGGGCCTGGGAAGCCGTCGGGCGCCGCGATCGGAGACCAGGGGGCCTGGGAAGGACGGGCACCGGAGGCTGGAGAGCGGGGAGCGTGGCAGGTGAGCCGGGGAGCGGGGCTGAGGACCCGGGGAGCGGAGCAGAGGACCCGGGGAGGGGAGCCAAGGACCCGGGGAGCGTGACACCCTCTTCTGTCTGTGTCACCAGTGGGGCCATATACTGCTCTTACACAGGGGTCCTCTTCTGTCTGTGTCACCAGTGGGGCCATATACTGCTCTTACACAGGGGCCCTCTCCTGTCTGTGTCACCAGTGGGGTCCATATACTGCTCTTACACAGGGGCCCTCTTCTGTCTGTGTCACCAGTGGGGTCCATATACTGCTCTTACACAGGGGCCCTCTTCTGTCTGTGTCACCAGTGGGGTCCATATACTGTTCTTACACAGGGGCCCTCTTCTGTCTGTGTCACCAGTGGGGCCCATATACTGTTCTTACACAGGGGTCCTCTTCTGTCTGTGTCACCAGTGGGGCCAATATACTGCTCTTACACAGGGGTCCTCTTCTGTCTGTGTCACCAGTGGGGCCCATATACTGTTCTTACACAGGGGCCTCTTCTGTCTGTGTCACCAGTGGGGCCAATATACTGCTCTTACACAGGGGTCCTCTTCTGTCTGTGTCACCAGTGGGGCCCATATACTGTTCTTACACAGGGGCCTCTTCTGTCTGTGTCACCAGTGGGGCCCATATACTGTTCTTACACAGGGGTCCTCTTCTGTCTGTGTAACCAGTGGGGCCCATATACTGCTCTTACACAGGGGCCCTCTTCTGTCTGTGTCACCAGTGGGGTCCATATACTGCTCTTACACAGGGGTCCTCTTCTGTCTGTGTCACCAGTGGAGCCCATATACTGCTCTTACACAGGGGTCCTCTTCTGTCTGTGTCACCAGTGGGGCCCATATACTGCTCTTACACAGGGGCCCTCTTCTGTCTGTGTCACCAGTGGGGCCCATATACTGCTCTTACACAGGGGCCTTCTCCTGTCTGTGTCACCAGTGGGGCCCATATACTGCTCTTACACAGGGGCCCTCTTCTGTCTGTGTCACCAGTGGGGCCCATATACTGCTCTTACACAGGGGCCTTCTCCTGTCTGTGTCACCAGTGGGGCCCATATACTGTTCCTACACAGGGGCCCTCTTCTGTCTGTGTCACCAGTGGGGCCCATATACTGCTCTTACACAGGGGCCCTCTTCTGTCTGTGTCACCAGTGGGGCCATATACTGCTCTTACACAGGGGTCCTCTTCTGTCTGTGTCACCAGTGGGGCCCATATACTGTTCTTACACAGGGGTCCTCTTCTGTCTGTGTCACCAGTGGGGCCCATATACTGTTCTTACACAGGGGTCCTCTTCTGTCTGTGTCACCAGTGGGGCCCATATACTGTTCTTACACAGGGCCCCTCTTCTGTCTGTGTCACCAGTGGGGCCCATATACTGCTCTTACACAGGGGCCTTCTTCTGTCTGTGTCACCAGTGGGGCCCATATACTGTTCTTACACAGGGGTCCTCTTCTGTCTGTGTCACCAGTGGGGTCCATATACTGCTCTTACACAGGGGTCCTCTTCTGTCTGTGTCACCAGTGGGGCCCATATACTGCTCTTACACAGGGGTCCTCTTCTGTCTGTCACCAGTGGGGCCCATATACTGCTCTTACACAGGGATCCTCTTCTGTCTGTGTCACCAGTGGGGCCCATATACTGCTCTTACACAGGGGCCCTCTTCTGTCTGTGTCACCAGTGGGGCCCATATACTGCTCTTACACAGGGGTCCTCTTCTGTCTGTGTCACCAGTGGGGTCCATATACTGCTCTTACACAGGGGTCCTCTTCTGTCTGTGTCACCAGTGGGGCCCATATACTGTTCTTACACAGGGGCCCTCTTCTGTCTGTGTCACCAGTGGGGCACATATACTGTTCTTACACAGGGGTCCTCTTCTGTCTGTGTCACCAGTGGGGTCCATATACTGTTCTTACACAGGGGCCTCTTCTGTCTGTGTCACCAGTGGGGCCCATATACTGTTCTTACACAGGGGTCCTCTTCTGTCTGTGTCACCAGTGGGGCCCATATACTGCTCTCACACAGGGGTCCTCTTCTGTCTGTGTCACCAGTGGGGTCCATATACTGCTCTTACACAGGGGTCCTCTTCTGTCTGTGTCACCAGTGGGGCCCATATACTGTTCTTACACAGGGGTCCTCTTCTGTCTGTGTCACCAGTGGGGTCCATATACTGCTCTTACACAGGGGTCCTCTTCTGTCTGTGTCACCAGTGGGGCCCATATACTGTTCTTACACAGGGGCCCTCTTCTGTCTGTGTCACCAGTGGGGCCCATATACTGTTCTTACACAGGGGTCCTCTTCTCTGTGTCACCAGTGGGGCCCATATACTGTTCTTACACAGGGGTCCTCTTCTGTCTGTGTCACCAGTGGGGCCCATATACTGCTCTTACACAGGGGCACTCTTCTGTCTGTGTCACCAGTGGGGCCGATATACTACTCTTACACAGGGGTCCTCTCCTGTCTGTGTCACCAGTGGGGCCCATATACTTCTCTTACACAGGGGCCCTCTTCTGTCTGTGTCACCAGTGGGGTCCATATACTTCTCTTACACAGGGGCCCTCTTCTGTCTGTGTCACCAGTGGGGTCCATATACTGTTCTTACACAGGGGTCCTCTTCTGTCTGTGTCACCAGTGGGGCCCATATACTGTTCTTACACAGGGGTCCTCTTCTGTCTGTGTCACCAGTGGGGTCCATATACTGCTCTTACACAGGGGTCCTCTTCTGTCTGTGTCACCAGTGGGGTCCATATACTGTTCTTACACAGGGGTCCTCTTCTGTCTGTGTCACCAGTGGGGCCCATATACTGCTCTTACACAGGGGCCTTCTTCTGTCTGTGTCACCAGTGGGGCCCATATACTGTTCTTACACAGGGGTCCTCTTCTGTCTGTGTCACCAGTGGGGTCCATATACTGCTCTTACACAGGGGTCCTCTTCTGTCTGTGTCACCAGTGGGGCCCATATACTGCTCTTACACAGGGGTCCTCTTCTGTCTGTCACCAGTGGGGCCCATATACTGCTCTTACACAGGGGCCTCTTCTGTCTGTGTCACCAGTGGGGCCCATATACTGCTCTTACACAGGGGCCTTCTTCTGTCTGTGTCACCAGTGGGGCCCATATACTGTTCTTACACAGGGGTCCTCTTCTGTCTGTGTCACCAGTGGGGTCCATATACTGCTCTTACACAGGGGTCCTCTTCTGTCTGTGTCACCAGTGGGGCCCATATACTGCTCTTACACAGGGGTCCTCTTCTGTCTGTCACCAGTGGGGCCCATATACTGCTCTTACACAGGGATCCTCTTCTGTCTGTGTCACCAGTGGGGCCCATATACTGCTCTTACACAGGGGCCCTCTTCTGTCTGTGTCACCAGTGGGGCCCATATACTGCTCTTACACAGGGGTCCTCTTCTGTCTGTGTCACCAGTGGGGTCCATATACTGCTCTTACACAGGGGTCCTCTTCTGTCTGTGTCACCAGTGGGGCCCATATACTGTTCTTACACAGGGGTCCTCTTCTGTCTGTGTCACCAGTGGGGTCCATATACTGCTCTTACACAGGGGTCCTCTTCTGTCTGTGTCACCAGTGGGGTCCATATACTGTTCTTACACAGGGGTCCTCTTCTGTCTGTGTCACCAGTGGGGCCCATATACTGCTCTTACACAGGGGTCCTCTTCTGTCTGTGTCACCAGTGGGGTCCATATACTGTTCTTACACAGGGCCCCTCTTCTGTCTGTGTCACCAGTGGGGTCCATATACTGTTCTTACACAGGGGCCTCTTCTGTCTGTGTCACCAGTGGGGCCCATATACTGTTCTTACACAGGGGTCCTCTTCTGTCTGTGTCACCAGTGGGGCCCATATACTGTTCTTACACAGGGCCCCTCTTCTGTCTGTGTCACCAGTGGGGCCCATATACTGCTCTTACACAGGGGCCTTCTTCTGTCTGTGTCACCAGTGGGGCCCATATACTGTTCTTACACAGGGGTTCTCTTCTGTCTGTGTCACCAGTGGGGTCCATATACTGCTCTTACACAGGGGTCCTCTTCTGTCTGTGTCACCAGTGGGGCCCATATACTGCTCTTACACAGGGGTCCTCTTCTGTCTGTCACCAGTGGGGCCCATATACTGCTCTTACACAGGGATCCTCTTCTGTCTGTGTCACCAGTGGGGCCCATATACTGCTCTTACACAGGGGCCCTCTTCTGTCTGTGTCACCAGTGGGGCCCATATACTGCTCTTACACAGGGGTCCTCTTCTGTCTGTGTCACCAGTGGGGTCCATATACTGCTCTTACACAGGGGTCCTCTTCTGTCTGTGTCACCAGTGGGGCCCATATACTGTTCTTACACAGGGGCCCTCTTCTGTCTGTGTCACCAGTGGGGCACATATACTGTTCTTACACAGGGGTCCTCTTCTGTCTGTGTCACCAGTGGGGTCCATATACTGTTCTTACACAGGGGCCTCTTCTGTCTGTGTCACCAGTGGGGCCCATATACTGTTCTTACACAGGGGTCCTCTTCTGTCTGTGTCACCAGTGGGGCCCATATACTGCTCTCACACAGGGGTCCTCTTCTGTCTGTGTCACCAGTGGGGTCCATATACTGCTCTTACACAGGGGTCCTCTTCTGTCTGTGTCACCAGTGGGGCCCATATACTGTTCTTACACAGGGGTCCTCTTCTGTCTGTGTCACCAGTGGGGTCCATATACTGCTCTTACACAGGGGTCCTCTTCTGTCTGTGTCACCAGTGGGGCCCATATACTGTTCTTACACAGGGGCCCTCTTCTGTCTGTGTCACCAGTGGGGCCCATATACTGTTCTTACACAGGGGTCCTCTTCTCTGTGTCACCAGTGGGGCCCATATACTGTTCTTACACAGGGGTCCTCTTCTGTCTGTGTCACCAGTGGGGCCCATATACTGCTCTTACACAGGGGCACTCTTCTGTCTGTGTCACCAGTGGGGCCGATATACTACTCTTACACAGGGGTCCTCTCCTGTCTGTGTCACCAGTGGGGCCCATATACTTCTCTTACACAGGGGCCCTCTTCTGTCTGTGTCACCAGTGGGGTCCATATACTTCTCTTACACAGGGGCCCTCTTCTGTCTGTGTCACCAGTGGGGTCCATATACTGTTCTTACACAGGGGTCCTCTTCTGTCTGTGTCACCAGTGGGGCCCATATACTGTTCTTACACAGGGGTCCTCTTCTGTCTGTGTCACCAGTGGGGTCCATATACTGCTCTTACACAGGGGTCCTCTTCTGTCTGTGTCACCAGTGGGGTCCATATACTGTTCTTACACAGGGGTCCTCTTCTGTCTGTGTCACCAGTGGGGCCCATATACTGCTCTTACACAGGGGCCTTCTTCTGTCTGTGTCACCAGTGGGGCCCATATACTGTTCTTACACAGGGGTCCTCTTCTGTCTGTGTCACCAGTGGGGTCCATATACTGCTCTTACACAGGGGTCCTCTTCTGTCTGTGTCACCAGTGGGGCCCATATACTGCTCTTACACAGGGGTCCTCTTCTGTCTGTCACCAGTGGGGCCCATATACTGCTCTTACACAGGGGTCCTCTTCTGTCTGTGTCACCAGTGGGGCCCATATACTGCTCTTACACAGGGGCCCTCTTCTGTCTGTGTCACCAGTGGGGCCCATATACTGCTCTTACACAGGGGTCCTCTTCTGTCTGTGTCACCAGTGGGGTCCATATACTGCTCTTACACAGGGGTCCTCTTCTGTCTGTGTCACCAGTGGGGCCCATATACTGTTCTTACACAGGGGCCCTCTTCTGTCTGTGTCACCAGTGGGGCACATATACTGTTCTTACACAGGGGTCCTCTTCTGTCTGTGTCACCAGTGGGGTCCATATACTGTTCTTACACAGGGGCCTCTTCTGTCTGTGTCACCAGTGGGGCCCATATACTGTTCTTACACAGGGGTCCTCTTCTGTCTGTGTCACCAGTGGGGCCCATATACTGCTCTCACACAGGGCTCCTCTTCTGTCTGTGTCACCAGTGGGGTCCATATACTGCTCTTACACAGGGGTCCTCTTCTGTCTGTGTCACCAGTGGGGCCCATATACTGTTCTTACACAGGGGTCCTCTTCTGTCTGTGTCACCAGTGGGGTCCATATACTGCTCTTACACAGGGGTCCTCTTCTGTCTGTGTCACCAGTGGGGCCCATATACTGTTCTTACACAGGGGCCCTCTTCTGTCTGTGTCACCAGTGGGGCCCATATACTGTTCTTACACAGGGGTCCTCTTCTCTGTGTCACCAGTGGGGCCCATATACTGTTCTTACACAGGGGTCCTCTTCTGTCTGTGTCACCAGTGGGGCCCATATACTGCTCTTACACAGGGGCACTCTTCTGTCTGTGTCACCAGTGGGGCCGATATACTACTCTTACACAGGGGTCCTCTCCTGTCTGTGTCACCAGTGGGGCCCATATACTTCTCTTACACAGGGGCCCTCTTCTGTCTGTGTCACCAGTGGGGTCCATATACTTCTCTTACACAGGGGCCCTCTTCTGTCTGTGTCACCAGTGGGGTCCATATACTGTTCTTACACAGGGGTCCTCTTCTGTCTGTGTCACCAGTGGGGCCCATATACTGTTCTTACACAGGGGTCCTCTTCTGTCTGTGTCACCAGTGGGGTCCATATACTGCTCTTACACAGGGGTCCTCTTCTGTCTGTGTCACCAGTGGGGTCCATATACTGTTCTTACACAGGGGTCCTCTTCTGTCTGTGTCACCAGTGGGGTCCATATACTGTTCTTACACAGGGGTCCTCTTCTGTCTGTGTCACCAGTGGGGCCCATATACTGCTCTTACACAGGGGTCCTCTTCTGTCTGTGTCACTAGTGGGGTCCATATACTTCTCTTACACAGGGGTCCTCTTCTGTCTGTGTCACCAGTGGGGCCCATATACTGTTCTTACACAGGGGTCCTCTTCTGTCTGTGTCACCAGTGGGGTCCATATACTGTTCTTACACAGGGGCCCTCTTCTGTCTGTGTCACCAGTGGGGCCCATATACTGCTCTTACACAGGGGTCCTCTTCTGTCTGTGTCACCAGTGGGGCCCATATACTGCTCTTACACAGGGGTCCTCTTCTGTCTGTGTCACCAGTGGGGCCCATATACTGTTCTTACACAGGGGCCCTCTTCTGTCTGTGTCACCAGTGGGGCCCATATACTGCTCTTACACAGGGGCCCATATACTGTTCTTACACAGGGGTCCTCTTCTGTCTGTGTCACCAGTGGGGCCCATATACTGCTCTTACACAGGGGTCCTCTTCTGTCTGCGTCACCAGTGGGGCCCATATACTGCTCTTACACAGGGGTCCTCTTCTGTCTGTGTCACCAGTGGGGCCCATATACTGCTCTTACACAGGGGCCCATATACTGCTCTTACACAGGGGTCCTCTTCTGTCTGTGTCACCAGTGGGGCCCATATACTGCTCTTACACAGGGGTCCTCTTCTGTCTGTGTCACCAGTGGGGCCCATATACTGCTCTTACACAGGGGCCCTCTTCTGTCTGTGTCACCAGTGGGGCCCATATACTGCTCTTACACAGGGGTCCTCTTCTGTCTGTGTCACCAGTGGGGTCCATATACTGCTCTTACACAGGGGTCCTCTTCTGTCTGTGTCACCAGTGGGGCTCATATACTGTTCTTACACAGGGGCCCTCTTCTGTCTGTGTCACCAGTGGGGCCCATATACTGTTCTTACACAGGGGTCCTCTTCTGTCTGTGTCACCAGTGGGGCACATATACTGTTCTTACACAGGGGTCCTCTTCTGTCTGTGTCACCAGTGGGGCCCATATACTGTTCTTACACAGGGGCCTCTTCTGTCTGTGTCACCAGTGGGGCCCATATACTGTTCTTACACAGGGGTCCTCTTCTGTCTGTGTCACCAGTGGGGCCCATATACTGCTCTCACACAGGGGTCCTCTTCTGTCTGTGTCACCAGTGGGGTCCATATACTGCTCTTACACAGGGGTCCTCTTCTGTCTGTGTCACCAGTGGGGCCCATATACTGTTCTTACACAGGGGTCCTCTTCTGTCTGTGTCACCAGTGGGGTCCATATACTGCTCTTACACAGGGGTCCTCTTCTGTCTGTGTCACCAGTGGGGCCCATATACTGTTCTTACACAGGGCCCTCTTCTGTCTGTGTCACCAGTGGGGCCCATATACTGTTCTTACACAGGGGTCCTCTTCTGTCTGTGTCACCAGTGGGGCCCATATACTGTTCTTACACAGGGGTCCTCTTCTGTCTGTGTCACCAGTGGGGTCCATATACTGCTCTTACACAGGGGTCCTCTTCTGTCTGTGTCACCAGTGGGGCCCATATACTGTTCTTACACAGGGGTCCTCTTCTGTCTGTGTCACCAGTGGGGCCCATATACTGTTCTTACACAGGGGTCCTCTTCTCTGTGTCACCAGTGGGACCCATATACTGTGCTTACACAGGGGTCCTCTTCTGTCTGTGTCACCAGTGGGGCCCATATACTGCTCTTACACAGGGGCCCTCTTCTGTCTGTGTCACCAGTGGGGCCCATATACTGCTCTTACACAGGGGTCCTCTTCTGTCTGTGTCACCAGTGGGGCCCATATACTGCTCTTACACAGGGGCCCTCTTCTGTCTGTGTCACCAGTGGGGTCCATATACTGCTCTTACACAGGGGCACTCTTCTGTCTGTGTCACCAGTGGGGCCGATATACTACTCTTACACAGGGGTCCTCTCCTGTCTGTGTCACCAGTGGGGCCCATATACTTCTCTTACACAGGGGCCCTCTTCTGTCTGTGTCACCAGTGGGGCCCATATACTTCTCTTACACAGGGGTCCTCTTCTGTCTGTGTCACCAGTGGGTTCCATATACTGCTCTTACACAGGGGTCCTCTTCTGTCTGTGTCACCAGTGGGGCCCATATACTGCTCTTACACAGGGGCCCTCTTCTGTCTGTGTCACCAGTGGGGCCCATATACTGCTCTTACACAGGGGTCCTCTTCTGTCTGTGTCACCAGTGGGGCCCATATACTGCTCTTACACAGGGGCCCTCTTCTGTCTGTGTCACCAGTGGGGTCCATATACTGTTCTTACACAGGGGTCCTCTTCTGTCTGTGTCACCAGTGGGGTCCATATACTGCTCTTACACAGGGGTCCTCTTCTGTCTGTGTCACCAGTGGGGTCCATATACTGTTCTTACACAGGGGTCCTCTTCTGTCTGTGTCACCAGTGGGGTCCATATACTGTTCTTACACAGGGGTCCTCTTCTGTCTGTGTCACCAGTGGGGCCCATATACTGCTCTTACACAGGGGTCCTCTTCTGTCTGTGTCACCAGTGGGGTCCATATACTTCTCTTACACAGGGGTCCTCTTCTGTCTGTGTCACCAGTGGGGCCCATATACTGTTCTTACACAGGGGTCCTCTTCTGTCTGTGTCACCAGTGGGGCCCATATACTGTTCTTACACAGGGGTCCTCTTCTGTCTGTGTCACCAGTGGGGCCCATATACTGTTCTTACACAGGGGTCCTCTTCTGTCTGTGTCACCAGTGGGGTCCATATACTGTTCTTACACAGGGGCCCTCTTCTGTCTGTGTCACTAGTGGGGCCCATATACTGCTCTTACACAGGGGTCCTCTTCTGTCTGTGTCACCAGTGGGGCCCATATACTGTTCTTACACAGGGGCCCTCTTCTGTCTGTGTCACCAGTGGGGCCCATATACTGCTCTTACACAGGGGCCCATATACTGTTCTTACACAGGGGTCCTCTTCTGTCTGTGTCACCAGTGGGGCCCATATACTGCTCTTACACAGGGGCCCTCTTCTGTCTGTGTCACCAGTGGGGCCCATATACTGCTCTTACACAGGGGTCCTCTTCTGTCTGTGTCACCAGTGGGGCCCATATACTGTTCTTACACAGGGGCCCTCTTCTGTCTGT
This sequence comes from Anomaloglossus baeobatrachus, assembly GCF_048569485.1. Taxonomy (NCBI): domain Eukaryota; kingdom Metazoa; phylum Chordata; class Amphibia; order Anura; family Aromobatidae; genus Anomaloglossus; species Anomaloglossus baeobatrachus. Next base: position 347,412 of record NW_027442085.1, on the reverse strand, counting down.
GTCACCAGTGGGGCCCATATACTGTTCTTACACAGGGGCCCTCTTCTGTCTGTGTCACCAGTGGGGCCCATATACTGCTCTTACACAGGGGCCTCTTCTGTCTGTGTCACCAGTGGGGCCCATATACTGCTCTTACACAGGGGCCCTCTTCTGTCTGTGTCACCAGTGGGGCCCATATACTGCTCTTACACAGGGGCCCTCTTCTGTCTGTGTCACCAGTGGGGCCCATATACTGCTCTTACACAGGGGCCCTCTTCTGTCTGTGTCACCAGTGGGGCCCATATACTGCTCTTACACAGAGGTCCTCTTCTGTCTGTGTCACAGTGGGGCCCATATACTGTTCTTACACAGGGGTCCTCTTCTGTCTGTGTCACCAGTGGGGCCCATATACTGCTCTTACACAGGGGTCCTCTTCTGTCTGCGTCACCAGTGGGGCCCATATACTGTTGTTACACAGGGGTCCTCTTCTGTCTGGGTCCGCCTTTGGGGAGTGGGTTTACATTCCCACAACAAGTTAAAATTTACTTTTGATGCGCATAACAGTCTGAAAAGTTCAAAAACCACCTGGATTCTCAGGATCGGTCACTTCACATCCACTCTTTTTGAATGTGTGATTCTATTTTGATCAGCATTCTGCCAGCACCATCAGTGCTGGAACTTTCTTTCCCAAAAATGGCCCTGACTGACTTCCTATAGAGAAACTATGCACCGCCCTTATGTCCTATAGAGATACAAAGCCCCGCCCCCATGTCCTATAGAGACACAAAGTCCCACCCCCATTTCCTATAGAGACACAAAACCCCGCCCCCACATTTTATAGAGACACATAGCACCTCCCCCCATGTCCTATATAGACAAAGCCTCGCCCCCACATTCTATAGAGACACAAAGCCCTGCCCCCATGTCCTATAGAGACAAAGCCCCGCCCCCACATTCTATAGACACACAAAGCCCTGCCCCCATGTCCTATAGAGACAAAGCCTCGCCCCCACATTCTATAGTGACACAAAGCCCCACCCTCACATTCTATAGTGAAACAAAGCCCCACCCCCCAGTCATATAGAGACACAAAGCACATCCCCCCATGTCCTATAGAGACACAAAGCCCCACCCCCACATTCTATATTGACACAAAGCCCCACCCCCACATTCTATATTGACACAAAGCCCCGCCCCCACATTCTATAGACACACAAAGCCCTGCCCCCATGTCCTATAGAGACAAAGCCCCGCCCCCACATTCTATAGTGACACAAAGCCCCACCCCCACATTCTATAGTGAAACAAAGCCCCACCCCACAGTCATATAGAGACACAAAGCACCTCCCCACAGTCATATAGAGACACAAAGCACCTCCCCCCATGTCCTATAGAGACACAAAGCCCCGCCCCCACATCCTATAGAGACACAAAGCCCCGCCCCCACATTCTATAGTGACACATACCGTAGGATGTTTCCAGCACAGGGGGGGATATTGGGGCGACTGCCGCTGTCTTGGACCATATAAAAGTATTAATGTGGGGTAAAGTGAGCGCAGAACCTCTCAGGTTGGGTGGGATCGGGGCCGGGGAGGCGAGGGTTACTGGAATCCATATTTAGTGTTTGGTTTATGTATTTTCTGGAGGTGAAGCTTTACTTTAAATAACATTTTCAGAAATGTCCCCCTCATAAAGCGACCACCTCCGGCGAGCGGGGGAGGGGAGAGGCAAGACAAGGACCCCGCTTATAACGTACGGGGGCCGGGGAGCAGAAAAACAGGAAAATATTAATGGCGTTACTTATTCCATATAAAACTATTCTGCTCCAATGAAACTTTATGGAATCGAAACTAAAATAAAATTGCGAATTGGCCAAACTCCAGCCGTGCGCCCGCGCCCCCAATAAAGCGCACCACCAGCGGGGCCGCGTAATACACCATTTAGTGTAATAACTCCCATCTGGCCGCAGCGGCCGCCGAGCAGCAGATGCCGGGAGGATGGGGCTAATAAAGGCAACATGGACGCCGGCCTGTTATCTGCGCTACAAATTACCCAATAAAGATACCGCGCCCCGATCACTATCTGCAGCCCCACAGCACAAGACCCTCATCCTGCGAAACATCCCCGACCCTCAGATGTTCCTCCTGGCACTGGTCTTCTAGGGGTCATTATCCTCCTATTCCCCAAACTGCCACCTCATTCATATATAACAAGCATCTATGATCTGGGGACCGGGCAGGGGGCGTAACCTGAAGCTCATGGGCCCCTATACAAGGTCTACAACAGGGCTCCCAAATATCAGGGGTCTTTAAGAGCAGCTGTCTCATGGGTCAAAAGGACCTTCTAGGACCCCAGTGCACACTATAGGTATGTCCCTGGTGGCACAAAAAGAAATCTCACTTGCCTACACAACCTCTAGTGGCGGCTGTATTCACCTGTATGTAGTGAGCTCCCTCTAGTGGTGACTGTATAAATCTGTATGCAGTGAGCTCCCTCTAGTGGTGGATGTATTCACCTGTATGTAGTGAGCTCCCCCTAGTGGTGGCTGTATAAATCTGTATGCAGTGAGCTCCCTCTAGTGGTGGCTGTATTCACCTGCATGTAGTGAGCTCCCTCTAGTGGTGGATGTATAAATCTGTATGTAGTGAGCTCCCTCTAGTGGTGGCTGTATAAATCTGTATGTAGTGAGCTCCCCCTAGTGGTGACTGTATAAATCTGTATGTAGTGATCTCCCTCTAGTGGTGGATGTATTCACCTGTATGTAGTGAGCTCCCTCTAGTGGTGGCTGTATAAATCTGTATGTAGTGAGCTCCCTCTAGTGGTGGATGTATAAATCTGTATGTAGTGAGCTCCCTCTAGTGATGGCTGTATAAATCTGTATGTAGTGAGCTCCCTCTAGTGGTGTCTGTATAAATCTGTATGTAGTGATCTCCCGCTAGTGGTGGATGTATTCACCTGTATGTAGTGAGATCCCTCTAGTGGTGGCTGTATAAATCTGTATGTAGTGAGCTCCCCCTAGTGGTGACTGTATAAATCTGTATGTAGTGATCTCCCGCTAGTGGTGGATGTATTCACCTGTATATAGTGAGCTCCCTCTAGTGGTAGCTGTACAAATCTGTATGTAGTGAGCTCCCCCTAGTGGTGGCTGTATAAATCTGTATGTAGTGGCTCCCTCTAGTGGTGGCTGTATAAATCTGTATGTAGTGAGCTCCCTCTAGTGGTGGATGTATAAATCTGTATGTAGTGAGCTCCCTCTAGTGGTGACTGTATAAATCTGTATGTAGTGAGCTCCCTCTAGTGCTGGCTGTATAAATCTGTATGTAGTGAGCTCCCTCTAGTGGCGGCTGTATAAATCTGTATGCAGTGAGCTCCCTCTAGTGGTGTCTGTATTCACCTGTATGCAGTGAGCTCCCTCTAGTGGTGTCTGTATTCACCTGTATGCAGTGAGCCCCCCCTGGTGGCGGCTGTATTCACCTGTATGCAGTGAGCTCCCCCTGGTGGCGGCTGTATTCACCTGTATGCAGTGAGCTCCCCCTAGTTGTGGCTGTATTCACCTGTATGCAGTGAGCTCCCCCTAGTTGTGGCTGTATAAATCTGTATTTTTCTATTATTCTATGTTTTTTTCTGCTGAGTTTATTCTGTGGACCACTGTCCTTGATCTTGGCAATAATACTTCATTTATGTTTGTTGTGTTTTTTTATTTATTTTTTGATCTAGTGGCCACCACTGTGTGTAATCCCGTATATATGGTCCGATGACCTACAGTTTGGGTACATAGAATCAACTACACATGGTGATGGCTTGTTGAATTGATTTGGGGAACAAGAGGAACTTGGATTTTCCTTTTTAATCAATACTAATAAAGGATTGAATTTTATTGCTGTTATACATAATCATATTTGGGATTGCTGTACCTTATTGGTGTATAAATCTGTATGTAGTGAGCTCCCTCTAGTGGTGGCTATATAAATCTGTATGTAGTGAGCTCCCCCTAGTGGTGGCTGTATAAATCTGTATGTAGTGAGCTCCCTCTAGTGGTGGCTGTATATATCTGTATGTAGTGAGCTCCCCCTAGTGGTGGCTGTATAAATCTGTATGTAGTGAGCTCCTTCTAGTGGTGGCTGTATAAATCTGTATGTAGTGAGCTCCTTCTAGTGGAGACTGTATAAATCTGTATGTAGTGAGCTCCCCCGAGTTGTGGCTGTATAAATCTGTATGTAGTGAGCTCCCCCTAGTGGTGTCTGTATAAATCTGTATGGAGTGAGCTCCCTCTAGTGGTGTCTGCATAAATCTGTATGGAGTGAGCTCCCTCTAGTGGTTGCTGTATAAATCTGTATGTAGTGAGCTCCCTGTAGTGGTGGCTGTATAAATCTGTATGTAGTGAGCTCCCTCTAGTGGTGTCTGTATAAATCTGTATGTAGTGAGCTCCCTCTAGTGGTGGCTGTATAAATCTGTATGTAGTGAGCTCCCTGTAGTGGTGGCTGTAGAAATCTTTATGTAGTGAGCTCCCTCTAGTGGTGGCTGTATAAATCTGTATGTAGTGAGCTCCACCTAGTGGTGGCTGTATTCACCTATAGTCCCCCTAGTGGTGTCTGTATTCACCTGTATGCAGTGAGCTCCCCCTAGTGGTGGCTGTATTCATCTGTATGTAGTGAGCTCCCTCTAGTGGTGGCTGTATAAATCTGTATGTAGTGAGCTCCCTCTAGTGGTGGCTGTATAAATCTGTATGTAGTGAGCTCCCTCTAGTGGTGAATGTATAAATCTGTATGTAGTGAGCTCCCTCTAGTGGTGGCTGTATAAATCTTTATGCAGTGAGCTCCCCCTAGTGGTGGCTGTATTCATCTGTATGTAGTGAGCTCCCTCTAGTGGTGGCTGTATAAATCTGTATGTAGTGATCTCCCTCTAGTGGTGGCTGTATAAATCTGTATATAGTGAGCTCCCTCTAGTGGTAGCTGTATAAATCTGTATGTAGTGAGCTCCCTCTAGTGATGGCTGTATAAATCTGTATGTAGTGAGCTCCTTCTAGTGGTGGCTATATAAATCTGTATGTAGTGAGCTCCCTCTAGTGGTGACTGTATAAATCTGTATGTAGTGGCTTCCTCTAGTGGTGGCTGTATAAATCTGTATGTAGTGAGCTTCCTCTAGTGGTGGCTGTATAAATCTGTATGTAGTGAGCTCCCTCTAGTGGTGGCTGTATAAATCTGTATGTAGTGAGCTTCCTCTAGTGGTGAGCGTATAAATCTGTATGTAGCGAGCTCCCTCTAGTGGTGACTGTATATAAATCTGTATGTAGTGAGCTCCCTCTAGTGGAGGCTGTATAAATCTGTATGTAGTGAGCTCCCTCTAGTGGTGACTGTATAAATCTGTATGTAGTGACCTCCCTCTAGTGGAGGCTGTATAAATCTGTATGTAGTGACCTCCCTCTAGTGGTGGCTGTATAAATCTGTATGAAGTGAGCTCCCTCTAGTGGTGGCTGTATAAATCTGTATGTAGTGAGCTCCCTCTAGTGGAGGCTGTATAAATCTGTATGTAGTGAGCTCCCTCTAGTGGTGTCTGTATAAATCTGTATGTAGTGAGCTCCCTCTAGTGGTGGCTGTATAAATCTGTATGTAGTGAGCTCCCTCTAGTGGTGTCTGTATAAATCTGTATGTAGTGAGCTCCCTCTAGTGGTGGCTGTATAAATCTGTATGTAGTGAGCTTCCTCTAGTGGTGGCTGTATAAATCTGTATGTAGTGAGCTCCCTCTAGTGGTGTCTGTATAAATCTGTATGTAGTGAGCTCCCTCTAGTGGTGTCTGTATAAATCTGTATGTAGTGGCTTCCTATAGTGGTGTCTGTATAAATCTGTATGTAGTGAGCTCCCTCTAGTGGTGTCTGTATAAATCTGTATGTAGTGAGCTCCCTCTAGTGGTGTCTGTATAAATCTGTATGTAGTGAGCTCCCTCTAGTGGTGGCTGTATAAATCTGTATGTAGTAAGCTCCCTCTAGTGGTGGCTGTATAATCTGTATGTAGTGAGCTCCCTCTAGTGGTGGTGTATAAAGCTGTATGTAGTGAGCTCCCTCTAGTGGTGGCTGTATAAATCTGTATGTAGTGAGCTCCCTCTAGTGGTGACTGTATAAATCTGTATGTAGTGAGCTCCCTCTAGTGGTGGCTGTATAAATCTGTATGTAGTGAGCTCCCTCTAGTGGTGGCTGTATAATCTGTATGTAGTGAGCTCCCTCTAGTGGTGTCTGTATAAATCTGTATGTAGTGAGCTCCCTCTAGTGGTGACTGTATAAATCTGTATGTAGTGAGCTCCCTCTAGTGGTGACTGTATAAATCTGCATGTAATGAGCTCCCTCTAGTGGTGACTGTATAAATCTGTATGTAGTGAGCTCCCTCTAGTGGTGGCTGTATAAATCTGCATGTAGTGAGCTCCCTCTAGTGGTGACTGTATAAATCTGTATGTAGTGTGCTCCCTCTAGTGGTGACTGCATAAATCTGTATGTAGTGAGCTCCCCCTAGTGGTGGCTGTATTCACCTATAGCCCCCCTAGTGGTGGCTGTATTCACCTGTATGCAGTGAGCTCCCCCTAGTGGTGGCTGTATTCATCTGTATGTAGTGAGCGCCCTGTAGTTGTGGCTGTATAAATCTGTATGTAGTGATCTCCCTCTAGTGGTGTCTGTATTCACCTGTATGTAGTGAGCTCCCTCTAGTGGTGGATGTATAAATCTGTATGTAGTGAGCTCCCTCTAGTGGTGGCTGTATAAATCTGTATGTAGTGAGCTCCCCCCAGTGGTAGCTGTATAAATCTGTATGTAGTGAGTTCCCCCTAGTGGTGCATGTATAAATCTGTATGTAGTGAGCTCCCTCTAGTGGTGGCTGTATAAATCTGTATGTAGTGAGCTCCCTCCAGTGGTGGATGTATAAATCTGTATGTAGTGAGCTCCCCCTAGTGGTAGCTGTATAAATCTGTCTGCAGTGAGCTCCCCTAGTGGTGGCTGTATTCACCTGTATGCAGTGAGCTCCCCCTAGTGGTGGCTGTATTCACCTGTATGCAGTGACCTCCCCCTAGTGGTGGCTGTATTCACTTGTATTTAGTTAGCTTCCCCTAGTGGTGGCTGTATTCACCTATAGTCCCCCTAGTGGTGTCTGTATTCATCTGTATGCAGTGAGCTCCCCCTAGTGCTGGCTGTATTCATCTGTATGTAGTGAGCTCCCTCTAGTGGTGGCTGTATAAATCTGTATGTAGTGAGCTCCCTCTAGTGGTGGCTGTATAAATCTGTATGTAGTGAGCTCCCTCTAGTGGTGGCTGTATAAATCTGTATATAGTGAGCTCCCTCTAGTGGTGGCTGTATAAATCTGTATATAGTGAGCTCCCTCTAGTGGTGGCTGTATAAATCTGTATGTAGTGAGCTCCCCCTAGTGGTGGCTGTACAGTCAGGGCCAGAAATATTTGGACAGTGACACAAGTTTTGTTATTTTAGCTGTTTACAAAAACATGTTCAGAAATACAATTCTATATATAATATGGGCTGAAAGTGCACACTCCCAGCTGCAATATGAGAGTTTTCACATCCAAATCGGAGAAAGGGTTTAGGAATCATAGCTCTGTAATGCATAGCCTCCTCTTTTTCAAGGGACCAAAAGTAATTGGACAAGGGACTCTAAGGGCTGCAATTAACTCTGAAGGCATCTCCCTCGTTAACCTGTAATCAATGAAGTAGTTAAAAGGTCTGGGGTTGATTACAGGTGTGTGGTTTTGCATTTGGAAGCTGTTGCTGTGACCAGACAACATGCGTTCTAAGGAACTCTCAATTGAGGTGAAGCAGAACATCCTGAGGCTGAAAAAAAAGATAAAATCCATCAGAGAGATAGCAGACATGCTTGGAGTAGCAAAATCAACAGTCGGGTACATTCTGAGAAAAAAGGAATGGACTGGTGAGCTTGGGAACTCAAAAAGGCCTGGGCGTCCACGGATGACAACAGTGGTGGATGATCGCCGCATACTTTCTTTGGTGAAGAAGAACCCGTTCACAACATCAACTGAAGTCCAGAACACTCTCAGTGAAGTAGGTGTATCTGTCTCTAAGTCACCAGTAAAGAGAAGACTCCATGAAAGTAAATACAAAGGGTTCACATCTAGATGCAAACCATTCATCAATTCCAAAAATAGACAGGCCAGAGTTACATTTGCTGAAAAACCCCTCATGAAGCCAGCTCAGTTCTGGAAAAGTATTCTATGGACAGATGAGACAAAGATCAACCTGTACCAGAATGATGGGAAGAAAAAAGTGTGGAGAAGAAAGGGAACGGCACATGATCCAAGGCACACCACACCCTCTGTAAAACATGGTGGAGGCAACGTGATGGCATGGGCATGCATGGCTTTCAATGGCACTGGGTCACTTGTGTTTATTGATGACATAACAGCAGACAAGAGTAGCCGGATGAATTCTGAAGTGTACCGGGATATACTTTCAGCCCAGATTCAGCCAAATGCCGCAAAGTTGATCGTACAGCGCTTCATAGTACAGATGGACAATGACCCCAAGCATACAGCCAAAGCTACCCAGGAGTTCATGAGTGCAAAAAAGTGGAACATTCTGCAATGGCCAAGTCAATCACCAGATCTTAACCCAATTGAGCATGCATTTCACTTGCTCAAATCCAGACTTACGACGGAAAGACCCACAAACAAGCAAGACCTAAAGGCTGCGGCTGTAAAGGCCTGGCGAAGCATTAAGAAGGAGGAAACCCAGCGTTTGGTGATGTCCATGGGTTCCAGACTTAAGACAGTGATTGCCTCCAAAGGATTCGCAACAAAATATTGAAAATAAAAATATTTTGTTTGGGTTTGGTTTATTTGTCCAATTACTTTTGACCTCATAAAATGTGGAGTGTTTGTAAAGAAATGAGACAATTCCTAAAATTTCTATCAGATATTTTTGTTCAAACCTTCAAATTAAGCGTTACAATCTGCACTTGAATTCTGTTGTAGAGGTTTCATTTCAAATCCAATGTGGTGGCATGCAGAGCCCAACTCGCCAAAATTGTGTCACTGGCCAAAGATTTCTGGACCTAACTGTATAAATCTGTATATAGTGAGCTCCTTCTAGTGGTGGCTGTATAAATCTGTATGCAGTGAGCTCCCCCTAGTGGTGGCTGTATTCATATGTATGTAGTGAGCTCCCTCTAGTGGTGGCTGTATAAATCTGTATGTAGTGAGCTTCCTCTAGTGGTGGCTGTATAAATCTGTATGTAGTGAGCTTCCTCTAGTGGTGGCTGTATAAATCTGTATGTAGTGAGCTCCCTCTAGTGGTGGCTGTATAAATCTGTATGTAGTGAGCTTCCTCTAGTGGTGGCTGTATAAATCTGTATGTAGTGAGCTTCCTCTAGTGGTGGCTGTATAAATCTGTATGTAGTGAGCTCCCCCGAGTTGTGGCTGTATAAATCTGTATGTAGTGAGCTCCCTCTAGTGGTGGCTGTATAAATCTGTATGTAGTGAGCTCCCTCTAGTGGTGGCTGTATAAATCTGTATGTAGTGAGCTCCCCCGAGTTGTGGCTGTATAAATCTGTATGTAGTGAGCTCCCTCTAGTGGTGGCTGTATAAATCTGTATGTAGTGAGCTCCCTCTAGTGGTGGCTGTATAAATCTGTAGGTAGTGAGCTCCCTCTAGTGGGGGCTGTATAAATCTGTATGTAGTGAGCTCCCTCTAGTGGTGGCTGTATAAATCTGTATGTAGTGAGCTCCCTCTAGTGGTGACTGTATAAATCTGCATGTTGTGAGCTCCCTCCAGTGGTGACTGTATAAATCTGTATGTAGTGAGCTCCCTCTAGTGGTGGCTGTATAAATCTGTATGTAGTGAGCTCCCTCTAGTGGTGGCTGTATAAATCTGTATGTAGTGAGCTCCCTCTAGTGGTGGCTGTATAAATCTGTAGGTAGTGAGCTCCCTCTAGTGGGGGCTGTATAAATCTGTATGTAGTGAGCTCCCTCTAGTGGTGGCTGTATAAATCTGTATGTAGTGAGCTCCCTCTAGTGGTGGCTGTATAAATCTGTATGTAGTGACCTCCCTCTAGTGGTGGCTGTATAAATCTGTATGTAGTGAGCTCCCTCTAGTGGTGGCTGTATAAATCTGTAGGTAGTGAGCTCCCTCTAGTGGGGGCTGTATAAATCTGTATGTAGTGAGCTCCCTCTAGTGGTGGCTGTATAAATCTGTATGTAGTGAGCTCCCTCTAGTGGTGACTGTATAAATCTGCATGTTGTGAGCTCCCTCCAGTGGTGACTGTATAAATCTGTATGTAGTGAGCTCCCTCTAGTGGTGGCTGTATAAATCTGTATGTAGTGAGCTCCCTCTAGTGGTGGCTGTATAAATCTGTATGTAGTGAGCTCCCCCTGGTGGTGGCTGTATAAATCTGTATGTAGTGAGCTCCCTCTAGTGGTGACTGTATAAATCTGCATGTAGTGAGCTCCCTCTAGTGGTGTCTGTATAAATCTGTATGTAGTGAGCTCCCTCTAGTGGTGGCTGTATAAATCTGTATGTAGTGAGCTCCCCCTGGTGGTGGCTGTATAAATCTGTATGTAGTGAGCTCCCTCTAGTGGTGACTGTATAAATCTGCATGTAGTGAGCTCCCTCTAGTGGTGTCTGTATAAATCTGTATGTAGTGAGCTCCCTCTAGTGGTGACTGTATAAATCTGTATGTAGTGAGCTCCCTCTAGTGGTGACTGTATAAATCTGTATGTAGTGAGCTCCCTCTAGTGGTGGCTGTATAAATCTGCATGTAGTGAGCTCCCTCTAGTGGTCTCTGTATAAATCTGTATGTAGTGAGCTCCCTCTAGTGGTGACTGTATAAATCTGTATGTAGTGAGCTCCCTCTAGTGGTGGCTGTATAAATCTGTATGTAGTGAGCTCCCTCTAGTGGTGGCTGTATAAATCTGTATGCAGTGAGCTCCCTCTAGTGGTGGCTGTAGAAATCTGTATGTAGTGAGCTCCCTCTAGTGGTGGCTATATAAATCTGTATGTAGTGATCTCCCACTAGTGGTGTCTGTATAAATCTGTATGTAGTGAGCTCCCTCTAGTGGTGACTGTATAAATCTGTATGTAGTGAGCTCCTTCTAGTGGTGGCTGTATAAATCTGTATGTAGTGGCTCCCTCTAGTGGTGACAGTATAAATCTGTATGTAGTGAGCTCCCCCTAGTGGTGGCTGTATAAATCTGTATGTAGTGAGCTCCCTCTAGTGGTGATTGTATAAATCTGTATGTAGTGAGCTCCCTCTAGTGGTGGCTGTATAAATCTGTATGTAGTGAGCACCCTCTAGTGGTGGCTGTATAAATCTGTATGTAGTGAGCTCCCGCTATTGGTGACTGTATAAATCTGTATGTAGTGAGCTCCCTCTAGTGGTGGCTGTATAAATCTGTATGTAGTGAGCTCCCTCTAGTGGTGGCTGTATAAATCTGTATATAGTGAGCTCCTTCTAGTGGTGGCTGTATAAATCTGTATGTAGTGAGCTCCCCCTAGTGGTGACTGTATAAATCTGTATGTAGTGAGCTCCCTCTAGTGGTGACTGTATAAATCTGTATGTAGTGAGCTTCCTCTAGTGGTGGCTGTATAAATCTGTATATAGTGAGCTCCTTCTAGTGGTGGCTGTATAAATCTGTATGTAGTGAGCTCCCTCTAGTGGTGACTGTATAAATCTGTATGTAGTGAGCTTCCTCTAGTGGTGGCTGTATAAATCTGTATATAGTGAGCTCCTTCTAGTGGTGGCTGTATAAATCTGTATATAGTGAGCTCCCTCTAGTGGTGACTGTATAAATCTGTATGTAGTGAGCTCCCTCTAGTGGTGGCTGTATAAATCTGTATATAGTGAGCTCCTTCTAGTGGTGGCTGTATAAATCTGTATGTAGTGAGCTCCCGCTAGTGGTGGCTGTATAAATCTGTATGTAGTGACCTCCCTCTAGTGGTGGCTGTATAAATCTGTATGTAGTGACCTCCCTCTAGTGGTGGCTGTATAAATCAGTATGTAGTGAGCTCCCTCTAGTGGTGACTATATAAATCTGTATGTAGTGAGCTCCCTCTAGTGGTGGCTGTATAATCTGTATGTAGTGAGCTCCCTCTAGTGGTGACTATATAAATCTGTATGTAGTGAGCTCCCTCTAGTGGTGGCTGTATAAATCTGTATGTAGCGAGCGCCTTCTAGTGGTGGCTGTATAAATCTGTATGTAGTGAGCTCCCGCTAGTGGTGGTTGTATAAATCTGTATGTAGTGACCTCCCTCTAGTGGTGGCTGTATAAATCTGTATGTAGTGACCTCCCTCTAGTGGTGGCTGTATAAATCAGTATGTAGTGAGCTCCCTCTAGTGGTGACTGTATAAATCTGTATGTAGTGAGCTCCCTCTAGTGGTGACTGTATAAATCTGTATGTAGTGAGCTCCCTCTAGTGGTGGTGTATAAATCTGTATATAGTGAGCTCCTTCTAGTGGTGGCTATATAAATCTGTATGTAGTGAGCTTCCTCTAGTGGTGGCTGTATAAATCTGTATGTAGTGAGCTCCCTCTAGTGGTGGCTGTATAAATCTGTATGTAGTGAGCTCCCTCTAGTGGTGACTGTATAAATCTGTATGTAGTGAGCTCCCTCTAGTGGTGGCTGTATAAATCTGTATATAGTGAGCTCCTTCTAGTGGTGGCTATATAAATCTGTATGTAGTGAGCTTCCTCTAGTGGTGGCTGTATAAATCTGTATGTAGTGAGCTCCCTCTAGTGGTGACTGTATAAATCTGTATGTAGCGAGCTCCCTCTAGTGGTGGCTGTATAAATCTGTATGTAGTGAGCTCCCTCTAGTGGTGACAGTATAAATCTGTATGTAGTGAGCTCCCCCTAGTGGTGGCTGTATTCATATGTATGTAGTGAGCTCCCTCTAGTGGTGGCTGTATAAATCTGTATGTAGTGAGCTCCCTCTAGTGGTGGCTGTATAAATCTGTATATAGTGAGCTCCTTCTAGTGGTGGCTATATAAATCTGTATGTAGTGAGCTCCCTCTAGTGATGGCTGTATAAATCTGTATGTAGTGAGCTCCCTCCAGTGGTGTCTGTATAAATCTGTATGTAGTGAGCTTCCTCTAGTGGTGGCTGTATAAATCTGTATGTAGTGAGCTCCCTCTAGTGGTGGCTGTATAAATCTGTATGTAGTGAGCTCCCTCTAGTGGTGGCTGTATAAATCTGTATGTAGTGAGCTCCCTCTAGTGGTGGCTGTATAAATCTGTATGTAGTGAGCTCCCTCTAGTGGTGGCTGTATAAATCTGTATGTAGTGAGCTCCCTCTAGTGGTGGCTGTATAAATCTGTATGTAGTGAGCTCCCTGTAGTGGTGACTGTATAAATCTGTATGTAGTGAGCTCCCTCTAGTGGTGGCTGTATAAATCTGTATGTAGTGAGCTCCCTCTAGTGGTGTCTGTATAAATATGTATGTAGTGAGCTCCCTCTAGTGGTGGCTGTATAAATCTGTATGTAGTGAGCTCCCTCTAGTGGTGACTGTATAAATCTGTATGTAGTGAGCTCCCTCTAGTGGTGGCTGTATAATCTGTATGTAGTGAGCTCCCTCTAGTGGTGGCTGTATAAATCTGCATGTAGTGAGCTCCCTCTAGTGGTGTCTGTATAAATCTGTATGTAGTGTGCTCCCCCTACTGGTGACTGTATAAATCTTTATGTAGTGAGCTCCCTCTAGTGGTGGCTGTATAAATCTGTATGTAGCGAGCGCCTTCTAGTGGTGGCTGTATAAATCTGTATGTAGTGGCTCCCTCTAGTGGTGACAGTATAAATCTGTATGTAGTGAGCTCCCCCTAGTGGTGGCTGTATAAATCTGTAAGTAGTGAGCTCCCTCTAGTGGTGGCTGTATAAATCTGTATGTAGTGAGCTCCCTCTAGTGGTGACTGTATAAATCTGTATGTAGTGAGCTCCCTCTAGTGGTGGCTGTATCAATCTGTATGTAGTGAGCTCCCTCTAGTGGTGGCTGTATAAATCTGTATATAGTGAGCTCCTTCTAGTGGTGACTGTATAAATCTGTATGTAGTGAGCTCCCCCTAGTGGTGGCTGTATAAATCTGTGTATAGTGAGCTCCTTCTAGTGGTGGCTGTATAAATCTGTATGTAGTGAGCTCCCTCTAGTGGTGGCTATATAAATCTGTATGTAGTGATCTCCCTCTAGTGGTGGCTGTATAAATCTGTATGTAGTGTGCTCCCTCTAGTGGTGGCTGTATAAATCTGTATGTAGTGAGCTCCCTCTAGTGGTGACTGTATAAATTCTGTATGTAGTGAGCTCCCTCTAGTGGTGGCTGTATAAATCTGTATGTAGTGAGTTCCCTCTAGTGGTGACCGTATAAATCTGTATGTAGTGAGCTCCCTCTAGTGGTGGCTGTATAAATCTGTATGTAGTGAGCTCCCTCTAGTGGTGGCTGTATAAATTCTGTATGTAGTGAGTTCCCTCTAGTGGTGGCTGTATAAATCTGTATGTAGTGAGTTCCCTCTAGTGGTGACCGTATAAATCTGTATGTAGTGAGCTCCCTCTAGTGGTGGCTGTATAAATCTGTATGTAGTGAGCTCCCTCTAGTGGAGGCTGTATAATTCTGTATGTAGTGAGCTCCCTCTAGTGATGTCTGTATAAATCTGTATGTAGTGAGCTCCCTCTAGTGGTGGCTGTATAAATCTGTATGTAGTGAGCTCCCTCTAGTGGTGGCTGTATAAATCTGTATGTAGTGAGCTCCCTCTAGTGGTGGCTGTATAAATCTGTATGTAGTGAGCTCCCGCGAGTGGTGACTGTATAAATCTGTATGTAGTGAGCTCCCCCTAGTGGTGGCTGTATAAATCTGTATGTAGTGAGCTCCCTCTAATGGTGGCTGTATAAATCTGTATGTAGTGAGCTCCCTCTAGTGGTGGCTGTATAAATCTGTATGTAGTGAGCTCCCGCGAGTGGTGACTGTATAAATCTGTATGTAGTGAGCTCCCCCTAGTGGTGGCTGTATAAATCTGTATGTAGTGAGCTCCCTCTAATGGTGGCTGTATAAATCTGTATGTAGAGAGCTCTCTCTAGTGGTGGCTGTATAAATCCTGTATGTAGTGAGCTCCCTCTAGTGGTGGCTGTATAAATCCTGTATGTAGTGAGCTCCCTCTAGTGGTGGCTGTATAAATCCTGTATGTAGTGAGCTCCCCCTAGTGGTGGCTGTATACATCTGTATGTAGTGGCTCCCTCTAGTGGTGACTGTATAAATCTGTATGTAGTGAGCTCCCTCTAGTGGTGGTGTATAAATCTGTATATAGTGAGCTCCCTCTAGTGGTGGCTGTATAAATCTGTATATAGTGAGCTCCCTCTAGTGGTAGCTGTATAAATCCGTATGTAGTGGCTCCCTCTAGTGGTGACTGTATAAATCTGTATGTAGTGAGCTCCCTCTAGTGGTGACTGTATAAATCTGTATGTAGTGAGCTCCCTCTAGTGGTGGATGTATAAATCTGTATGTAGTGGCTCCCTCTAGTGGTGGCTGTATAAATCCTGTATGTAGTGAGCTCCCCCTAGTGGTGGCTGTATACATCTGTATGTAGTGGCTCCCTCTAGTGGTGACTGTATAAATCTGTATGTAGTGAGCTCCCTCTAGTGGTGGTGTATAAATCTGTATATAGTGAGCTCCCTCTAGTGGTGGCTGTATAAATCTGTATATAGTGAGCTCCCTCTAGTGGTAGCTGTATAAATCCGTATGTAGTGGCTCCCTCTAGTGGTGACTGTATAAATCTGTATGTAGTGAGCTCCCTCTAGTGGTGACTGTATAAATCTGTATGTAGTGAGCTCCCTCTAGTGGTGGATGTATAAATCTGTATGTAGTGAGCTCCCTCTAGTGGTGACTGTATAAATCTGTATGTAGTGAGCTCCCCCTAGTGGTGGCTGTATAAATCTGTATGTAGTGAGCTCCCCCTAGTGGTGGCTGTATAAATCTGTATGTAGTGAGCTCCCCCTAGTGGTAGCTGTATAAATCTGTATGTAGTGGCTCCCTCTAGTGGTGACTGTATAAATCTGTATGTAGTGAGCTCCCTCTAGTGGTGGCTGTATAAATCTGTATATAGTGAGCTCCCTCTAGTGGTAGCTGTATAAATCTGTATGTAGTGGCTCCCTCTAGTGGTGACTGTATAAATCTGTATGTAGTGAGCTCCCTCTAGTGGTGGCTGTATAAATCTGTATATAGTGAGCTCCCTCTAGTGGTGGATGTATAAATCTGTATGTAGTGAGCTCCCCCTAGTGGTAGCTGTATAAATCTGTATGCAGTGAGCTCCCCCTAGTGATTGCTGTATTCACCTGTATGTAGTGAGCTCCCTCTAGTGGTGGCTGTATAAATCTGTATGTAGTGAGCTCTCTCTAGTGGTGGATGAATAAATCTGTATGTAGTGGCTCCCTCTAGTGGTGACTGTATAAATCTGTATGTAGTGAGCTCCCTCTAGTGGTGGTGTATAAATCTGTATATAGTGAGCTCCCTCTAGTGGTGGCTGTAAAAATCTGTATATAGTGAGCTCCCTCTAGTGGTGGCTGTATAAATCTGTATGTAATGAGCTCCCCCTAGTGGTGGCTGTATAAATCTGTATGTAGTGAGCTCCCCCTAGTGGTAGCTGTATAAATCTGTATGTAGTGAGTTCCCCCTAGTGGTGGATGTATAAATCTGTATGTAGTGAGCTACCTCTAGTGGTGGCTGTATAAATCTGTATGTAGTGAGCTCCCTCTAGTGGTGGATGTATAAATCTGTATGTAGTAAGCTCCCTCTAGTGGTGGCTGTATAAATCTGTATGTAGTGAGCTCTCTCTAGTGGTGGCTGTATAAATCTGTATGTAGTGAGCTCCCTCTAGTGGTGGCTGTATAAATCTGTATGTATTGAGCTCCCTCTAGTGGTGGCTGTATTCACCTGTATGTAGTGAGCTCCCTCTAGTGGTGTCTGTATTCACATGTATGTAGTAAACTCCCTCTAGTGGTGGCTGTATAAATCTGTATGTAGTGAGCTCCC
The DNA here is from genome assembly GCF_048569485.1 of Anomaloglossus baeobatrachus. NCBI lineage: Eukaryota > Metazoa > Chordata > Amphibia > Anura > Aromobatidae > Anomaloglossus > Anomaloglossus baeobatrachus. The sequence goes on along the minus strand of NW_027442085.1, from coordinate 330,431 downwards.
TCTAGTGGTGACTGTATAAATCTGTATGTAGTGAGCTCCCTCTAGTGGTGGCTGTATAAATCTGTATGTAGTGAGCTTCCTCTAGTGGTGGCTGTATAAATCTGTATGTAGTGAGCTCCCTCTAGTGGTGGCTGTATAAATCTGTATGTAGTGAGCTTCCTCTAGTGGTGGCTGTATAAATCTGTATGTAGTGAGCTTCCTCTAGTGGTGGCTGTATAAATCTGTATGTAGTGAGCTCCCTCTAGTGGTGGCTGTATAAATCTGTATGTAGTGAGCTCCCCCGAGTTGTGGCTGTATAAATCTGTATGTAGTGAGCTCCCTCTAGTGGTGGCTGTATAAATCTGTATGTAGTGAGCTCCCTCTAGTGGTGGCGGTATAAATCTGTATGTAGTGAGCTCCCTCTAGTGGTGACTGTATAAATCTGCATGTTGTGAGCTCCCTCCAGTGGTGACTGTATAAATCTGTATGTAGTGAGCTCCCTCTAGTGGTGGCTGTATAAATCTGTATGTAGTGAGCTCCCTCTAGTGGTGTCTGTATAAATCTGTATGTAGTGAGCTCCCTCTAGTGGTGGCTGTATAAATCTGTATGTAGTGAGCTCCCTCTAGTGGTGGCTGTATAAATCTGTATGTAGTGAGCTCCCCCTGGTGGTGGCTGTATAAATCTGTATGTAGTGAGCTCCCTCTAGTGGTGACTGTATAAATCTGCATGTAGTGAGCTCCCTCTAGTGGTGTCTGTATAAATCTGTATGTAGTGAGCTCCCTCTAGTGGTGACTGTATAAATCTGTATGTAGTGAGCTCCCTCTAGTGGTGACTGTATAAATCTGTATGTAGTGAGCTCCCTCTAGTGGTGACTGTATAAATCTGCATGTAGTGAGCTCCCTCTAGTGGTCTCTGTATAAATCTGTATGTAGTGAGCTCCCTCTAGTGGTGACTGTATAAATCTGTATGTAGTGAGCTCCCTCTAGTGGTGGCTGTATAAATCTGTATGTAGTGAGCTCCCTCTAGTGGTGGCTGTATAAATCTGTATGTAGTGAGCTCCCTCTAGTGGTGGCTATATAAATCTGTATGTAGTGATCTCCCACTAGTGGTGTCTGTATAAATCTGTATGTAGTGAGCTCCCTCTAGTGGTGACTGTATAAATCTGTATGTAGTGAGCTCCTTCTAGTGGTGGCTGTATAAATCTGTATGTAGTGGCTCCCACAAGTGGTGACAGTATAAATCTGTATGTAGTGAGCTCCCCCTAGTGGTGGCTGTATAAATCTGTATGTAGTGAGCTCCCTCTAGTGGTGATTGTATAAATCTGTATGTAGTGAGCTCCCTCTAGTGGTGGCTGTATAAATCTGTATGTAGTGAGCACCCTCTAGTGGTGGCTGTATAAATCTGTATGTAGTGAGCTCCCGCTATTGGTGACTGTATAAATCTGTATGTAGTGAGCTCCCTCTAGTGGTGGCTGTATAAATCTGTATGTAGTGAGCTCCCTCTAGTGGTGGCTGTATAAATCTGTATATAGTGAGCTCCTTCTAGTGGTGGCTGTATAAATCTGTATGTAGTGAGCTCCCGCTAGTGGTGGCTGTATAAATCTGTATGTAGTGACCTCCCTCTAGTGGTGGCTGTATAAATCTGTATGTAGTGACCTCCCTCTAGTGGTGGCTGTATTCACCTGTATGTAGTGAGCTCCCTCTAGTGGTGGCTGTATAAATCAGTATGTAGTGAGCTTCCTCTAGTGGTGGCTGTATAAATCTGTATGTAGTGAGCTCCCTCTAGTGGTGGCTGTATAAATCTGTATGTAGTGAGCTCCCCCTAGTGGTGGCTGTATTCATATGTATGTAGTGAGCTCCCTCTAGTGGTGACTGTATAAATCTGTATGTAGTGAGCTCCCTCTAGTGGTGGCTGTATTCACCTGTATGTAGTGAGCTCCCTCTAGTGGTGGCTGTATAAATCTGTATGTAGTGAGCTCCCTCTAGTGGTGTCTGTATAAATCTGTATGTAGTGAGCTCCCTCCAGTGGTGTCTGTATAAATCTGTATGTAGTGAGCTCCCTCTAGTGGTGGCTGTATTCACCTGTATGTAGTGAGCTCCCTCTAGTGGTGGCTGTATAAATCTGTATGTAGTGAGCTCCCTCTAGTGGTGTCTGTATAAATCTGTATGTAGTGAGCTCCCTCTAGTGGTGACTGTATAAATCTGTATGTAGTGAGCTCCCTCTAGTGGTGGCTGTATAAATCTGTATATAGTGAGCTCCTTCTAGTGGTGGCTATATAAATCTGTATGTAGTGAGCTTCCTCTAGTGGTGGCTGTATAAATTTGTATGTAGTGAGCTCCCTCTAGTGGTGACTGTATAAATCTGTATGTAGCGAGCTCCCTCTAGTGGTGGCTGTATAAATCTGTATGTAGTGAGTTCCCTCTAGTGGTGGCTGTATAAATCTGTATGTAGTGAGCTCCCTCTAGTGGTGGCTGTATAATTCTGTATGTAGTGAGCTCCCTCTAGTGGTGGCTATATAAATCTGTATGTAGTGAGCTCCCTCTAGTGATGGCTGTATAAATCTGTATGTAGTGAGCTCCCTCCAGTGGTGTCTGTATAAATCTGTATGTAGTGAGCTTCCTCTAGTGGTGGCTGTATAAATCTGTATGTAGTGAGCTCCCTCTAGTGGTGGCTGTATAAATCTGTATGGAGTGAGCTCCCTCTAGTGGTGGCTGTATAAATCTGTATGTAGTGAGCTCCCTCTAGTGGTGGCTGTATAAATCTGTATGTAGTGAGCTCCCTCTAGTGGTGGCTGTATAAATCTGTATATAGTGAGCTCCTTCTAGTGGTGGCTATATAAATCTGTATGTAGTGAGCTCCCTCTAGTGATGGCTGTATAAATCTGTATGTAGTGAGCTCCCTCCAGTGGTGTCTGTATAAATCTGTATGTAGTGAGCTTCCTCTAGTGGTGGCTGTATAAATCTGTATGTAGTGAGCTCCCTCTAGTGGTGGCTGTATAAATCTGTATGGAGTGAGCTCCCTCTAGTGGTGGCTGTATAAATCTGTATGTAGTGAGCTCCCTCTAGTGGTGGCTGTATAAATCTGTATGTAGTGAGCTCCCTCTAGTGGTGGCTGTATAAATCTGTATGTAGTGAGCTCCCTCTAGTGGTGGCTGTATAAATCTGTATGTAGTGAGCTCCCTGTAGTGGTGACTGTATAAATCTGTATGTAGTGAGCTCCCTCTAGTGGTGGCTTTATAAATCTGTATGTAGTGAGCTCCCTCTAGTGGTGTCTGTATAAATATGTATGTAGTGAGCTCCCTCTAGTGGTGGCTGTATAAATCTGTATGTAGTGAGCTCCCTCTAGTGGTGACTGTATAAATCTGTATGTAGTGAGCTCCCTCTAGTGGTGGCTGTATAAATCTGTATGTAGTGAGCTCCCTCTAGTGGTGGCTGTATAAATCTGCATGTAGTGAGCTCCCTCTAGTGGTGTCTGTATAAATCTGTATGTAGTGTGCTCCCCCTACTGGTGACTGTATAAATCTGTATGTAGTGAGCTCCCTCTAGTGGTGGCTGTATAAATCTGTATGTAGCGAGCGCCTTCTAGTGGTGGCTGTATAAATCTGTATGTAGTGGCTCCCTCTAGTGGTGACAGTATAAATCTGTATGTAGTGAGCTCCCCCTAGTGGTGGCTGTATAAATCTGTATGTAGTGAGCTCCCTCTAGTGGTGGCTGTATAAATCTGTATGTAGTGAGCTCCCTCTAGTGGTGACTGTATAAATCTGTATGTAGTGAGCTCCCTCTAGTGGTGGCTGTATCAATCTGTATGTAGTGAGCTCCCTCTAGTGGTGGCTGTATAAATCTGTATATAGTGAGCTCCTTCTAGTGGTGACTGTATAAATCTGTATGTAGTAAGCTCCCCCTAGTGGTGGCTGTATAAATCTGTGTATAGTGAGCTCCTTCTAGTGGTGGCTGTATAAATCTGTATGTAGTGAGCTCCCTCTAGTGGTGGCTATATAAATCTGTATGTAGTGATCTCCCTCTAGTGGTGGCTGTATAAATCTGTATGTAGTGTGCTCCCTCTAGTGGTGGCTGTATAAATCTGTATGTAGTGAGCTCCCTCTAGTGGTGACTGTATAAATCTGTATGTAGTGAGCTCCTTCTAGTGGTGACTGTATAAATCTGTATGTAGTGAGCTCCCTCTAGTGGTGACTGTATAAATCTGTATATAGTGAGCTCCTTCTAGTGGTGACTGTATAAATCTGTATGTAGTGAGCTCCCTCTAGTGGTGGCTGTATAAATCTGTGTATAGTGAGCTCCTTCTAGTGGTGGCTGTATAAATCTGTATGTAGTGAGCTCCCTCTAGTGGTGGCTATATAAATCTGTATGTAGTGATCTCCCTCTAGTGGTGGCTGTATAAATCTGTATGTAGTGTGCTCCCTCTAGTGGTGGCTGTATAAATCTGTATGTAGTGAGCTCCCTCTAGTGGTGACTGTATAAATCTGTATGTAGTGAGCTCCTTCTAGTGGTGACTGTATAAATCTGTATGTAGTGAGCTCCCTCTAGTGGTGACTGTATAAATCTGTATATAGTGAGCTCCTTCTAGTGGTGACTGTATAAATCTGTATGTAGTGAGCTCCCTCTAGTGGTGGCTGTATAAATCTGTGTATAGTGAGCTCCTTCTAGTGGTGGCTGTATAAATCTGTATGTAGTGAGCTCCCTCTAGTGGTGGCTATATAAATCTGTATGTAGTGATCTCCCTCTAGTGGTGGATGTATAAATCTGTATGTAGTGAGCTCCCTCTAGTGTTGGCTGTATAAATCTGTATGTAATAAGCTCCCTCTAGTGGTGGCTGTATAAATCTGTATGTAGTGAGCTCCCTCTAGTGGTGACTGTATAAATCTGTATGTAGTGAGCTCCTTCTAGTGGTGACTGTATAAATCTGTATGTAGTGAGCTCCCCCTAGTGGTGGCTGTATAAATCTGTATATAGTGAGCTCCTTCTAGTGGTGGCTGTATAAATCTGTATGTAGTGAGCTCCCTCTAGTGGTGGCTATATAAATCTGTATGTAGTGATCTCCCTCTAGTGGTGGCTGTATAAATCTGTATGTAGTGAGCTCCCTCTAGTGGTGGCTGTATAAATCTGTATGTAGTGAGCTCCCTCTAGTGGTGGCTGTATAAATTCTGTATGTAGTGAGCTCCCTCTAGTGGTGACCGTATAAATCTGTATATAGTGAGCTCCCTCTATTGGTGACTGTATAAATCTGTATGTAGTGAGCTCCCTCTAGTGGTGGCTGTATAATCTGTATGTAGTGAGCTTCCTCTAGTGGTGGCTGTATAAATCTATATGTAGTGAGCTCCCTCTAGTGGTGGCTGTATAAATCTGTATGTAGTGAGCTCCCTCTAGTGGAGGCTGTATAATTCTGTATGTAGTGAGCTCCCTCTAGTGATGTCTGTATAAATCTGTATGTAGTGAGCTCCCTCTAGTGGTGGCTGTATAAATCTGTATGTAGTGAGCTCCCTCTAGTGGTGGCTGTATAAATCTGTATGTAGTGAGCTCCCGCTAGTGGTGACTGTATAAATCTGTATGTAGTGAGCTCCCCCTAGTGGTGGCTGTATAAATCTGTATGTAGTGAGCTCCCTCTAATGGTGGCTGTATAAATCTGTATGTAGTGAGCTCCCTCTAATGGTGGCTGTATAAATCTGTATGTAGTGAGCTCCCTCTAGTGGTGGCTGTATAAATCTGTATGTAGTGAGCTTCCTCTAGTGGTGGCTGTATAAATCTGTATGTAGTGGCTCCCTCTGGGTGGTGGCTGTATAAATCTGTGTGTAGTGAGCTCTCTCTAGTGGTGGCTGTATAAATCTGTATGTAGTGAGCTTCCTCTAGTGGTGGCTGTATAAATCTGTATGTAGTGAGCTCTCTCTAGTGGTGGCTGTATAAATCCTGTATGTAGTGAGCTCCCTCTAGTGGTGGCTGTATAAATCCTGTATGTAGTGAGCTCCCTCTAGTGGTGGCTGTATAAATCTGTATGTAGTGAGCTCCCTCTAGTGGTGGCTGTATAAATCTGTATGTAGTGAGCTCCCTCTAGTGGTGGCTGTATAAATCTGTATGTAGTGAGCTCCCTCTAGTGGTGGCTGTATAAATCTGTATGTAGTGAGCTCCCGCTAGTGGTGACTGTATAAATCTGTATGTAGTGATCTCCCTCTAGTGGTGGCTGTATAAATCTGTATATAGTGAGCTCCCTCTAGTGGTGACTGTATAAATCTGTATGTAGTGAGCTCCCTCTAGTGGTGGCTGTATAAATCTGTATGTAGTGAGCTCCCTCTAATGGTGGCTGTATAAATCTGTATGTAGTGAGCTCCCTCTAATGGTGGCTGTATAAATCTGTATGTAGTGAGTTTCCTCTAGTGGTGGCTGTATAAATCTGTATGTAGTGAGCTCTCTCTAGTGGTGGCTGTATAAATCCTGTATGTAGTGAGCTCCCTCTAGTGGTGGCTGTATAAATCCTGTATGTAGTGAGCTCCCTCTAGTGGTGGCTGTATAAATCCTGTATGTAGTGAGCTCCCCCTAGTGGTGGCTGTATACATCTGTATGTAGTGGCTCCCTCTAGTGGTGACTGTATAAATCTGTATGTAGTGAGCTCCCTCTAGTGGTGGTGTATAAATCTGTATATAGTGAGCTCCCTCTAGTGGTGGCTGTATAAATCTGTATATAGTGAGCTCCCTCTAGTGGTAGCTGTATAAATCTGTATGTAGTGGCTCCCTCTAGTGGTGACTGTATAAATCTGTATGTAGTGGCTCCCTCTAGTGGTGACTGTATAAATCTGTATGTAGTGAGCTCCCTCTAGTGGTGACTGTATAAATCTGTATGTAGTGAGCTCCCTCTAGTGGTGGATGTATAAATCTGTATGTAGTGGCTCCCTCTAGTGGTGGCTGTATAAATCTGTATGTAGTGAGCTCCCCCTAGTGGTGGCTGTATAAATCTGTATGTAGTGAGCTCCCCCTAGTGGTGGCTGTATAAATCTGTATGTAGTGAGCTCCCCCTAGTGGTAGCTGTATAAATCTGTATGTAGTGGCTCCCTCTAGTGGTGACTGTATAAATCTGTATGTAGTGAGCTCCCTCTAGTGGTGGCTGTATAAATCTGTATATAGTGAGCTCCCTCTAGTGGTAGCTGTATAAATCTGTATGTAGTCGCTCCCTCTAGTGGTGACTGTATAAATCTGTATGTAGTGAGCTCCCTCTAGTGGTGGCTGTATAAATCTGTATATAGTGAGCTCCCTCTAGTGGTGGATGTATAAATCTGTATGTAGTGAGCTCCCCCTAGTGGTAGCTGTATAAATCTGTATGCAGTGAGCTCCCCCTAGTGATTGCTGTATTCACCTGTATGTAGTGAGCTCCCTCTAGTGGTGGCTGTATAAATCTGTATGTAGTGAGCTCTCTCTAGTGGTGGATGTATAAATCTGTATGTAGTGGCTCCCTCTAGTGGTGACTGTATAAATCTGTATGTAGTGAGCTCCCTCTAGTGGTGGTGTATAAATCTGTATATAGTGAGCTCCCTCTAGTGGTGGCTGTATAAATCTGTATATAGTGAGCTCCCTCTAGTGGTGGCTGTATAAATCTGTATGTAATGAGCTCCCCCTAGTCGTGGCTGTATAAATCTGTATGTAGTGAGCTCCCCCTAGTGGTAGCTGTATAAATCTGTATGTAGTGAGTTCCCCCTAGTGGTGGATGTATAAATCTGTATGTAGTGAGCTCCCTCTAGTGGTGGCTGTATAAATCTGTATGTAGTGAGCTCCCTCTAGTGGTGGCTGTATAAATCTGTATGTAGTGGCTCCCTCTAGTGGTGGCTGTATAAATCTGTATATAGTGAGCTCCCTCTAGTGGTAGCTGTATAAATCTGTATGTAGTGGCTCCCTCTAGTGGTGACTGTATAAATCTGTATGTAGTGAGCTTCCTCTAGTGGTGGATGTATAAATCTGTATGTAGTGAGCTCCCTCTAGTGGTGACTGTATAAATCTGTATGTAGTGAGCTCCCTCTAGTGGTGGATGTATAAATCTGTATGTAGTGAGCTCCCTCTAGTGTTGGCTGTATAAATCTGTATGTAGTGAGCTCCCTCTAGTGGTGGATGTATAAATCTGTATGTAGTGGCTCCCTCTAGTGGTGGCTGTATAAATCTGTATGTAGTGAGCTCCCCCTAGTGGTGGCTGTATAAATCTGTATGTAGTGAGCTCCCCCTAGTGGTAGCTGTATAAATCTGTATGTAGTGGCTCCCTCTAGTGGTGACTGTATAAATCTGTATGTAGTGAGCTCCCTCTAGTGGTAGCTGTATAAATCTGTATGTAGTGGCTCCCTCTAGTGGTTACTGTATAAATCTGTATGTAGTGAGCTCCCTCTAGTGGTGGCTGTATAAATCTGTATGCAGTGAGCTCCCTCTAGTGGTGGCTGTATAAATCTGTATGTAGTGGCTCCCTCTAGTGGTAGCTGTATAAATCTGTATGTAGTGGCTCCCTCTAGTGGTTACTGTATAAATCTGTATGTAGTGAGTTCCCTCTAGTGGTGACCGTATAAATCTGTATGTAGTGAGCTCCCTCTAGTGGTGGCTGTATAAATCTGTATGTAGTGAGCTCCCTCTAGTGGTGGCTGTATTCACCTGTATGTAGTGAGTTCCCTCTAGTGGTGACCGTATAAATCTGTATGTAGTGAGCTCCCTCTAGTGGTGGCTGTATTGACCTGTATGTAGTGAGCTCCCCCTAGTTGTGGCTGCATTCATCTGTATGTAGTGAGCTCCCTCTAGTGGTGGTGTATAAATCTGTATGCAGTGAGCTCCCTCTAGTGGTGGCTGTATACATCTGTATGTAGTGAGCTCCCTCTAGTGGTGGTGTATAAATCTGTATGTAGTGAGCTCCCTCTAGTGGTGGCTGTATAAATCTGTATGTAGTGAGCTCCCTCTAGTGGTGGCTGTATTCACCTGTATGTAGTGAGCTCCCTCTAGTGGTGTCTGTATTCACCTGTATGCAGTGAGCTCCCTCTAGTGGTGGCTGTATAAATCTGTATGCAGTGAGCTCCCTCTAGTGGTGGCTGTATAAATCTGTATGTAGTGAGCTCCCTCTAGTGGTGACTGTATAAATCTGTATGTAGTGAGCTCCCCCTAGTGATGGCTGTATAAATATGTATGTAGTGAGCTCCCTCTAGTGGTGGCTGTATAAATCTGTAGGTAGTGAGCTCCCTCTAGTGGTGGCTGTATAAATCTGTATGCAGTGAGCTCCCTCTAGTGGTGGTGTATAAATCTGTATGTAGTGGCTCCCTCTAGTGGTGACTGTATAAATCTGTATGTAGTGAGCTCCCTCTAGTGGTGGTGTATAAATCTGTATGTAGTGAGCTCCCTCTAGTGGTGGCTGTATAAATCTGTATGTAGTGAGCTTCCTCTAGTGGTGGCTGTATAAATCTGTATGTAGTGAGCTCCCTCTAGTGGTGGCTGTATAAATCTGTATGTAGTGAGCTCCCTCTACTGGTGGCTGTATAAATCTGTATGTAGTGAGCTCCCTCTAGTGGTGGCTGTATAAAACTGTATGCAGTGAGCTCCCCCTAGTGGTGGCTGTATTCACCTGTATGTAGTGAGCTCCCTCTAGTGGTGACCGTATAAATCTGTATGTAGTGAGCTCCCTCTAGTGGTGGCTGTATTCACCTGTATGCAGTGAGCTCCCCCTAGTGGTGGCTGTATAAATCTGTATGTAGTGAGCTCCCTCTAGTGGTGTCTGTATTCACCTGTATGTAGTGAGCTCCCTCTAGTGGTGACTGTATATATTTGTATGTAGTGAGCTCCCTCTAGTGGTGACCGTATAAATCTGTATGTAGTGAGCTCCCCCTAGTGGTGGCTGTATTCACCTGTATGTAGTGAGCTCCCTCTAGTGGTGTCTGTATAAATCTGTATGTAGTGAGCTCCCTCTAGTGGTGGCTGTATAAATCTGTATGTAGTGAGCTCCCTCTAGTGGTGGATATATAAATCTGTATGTAGTGAGCTCCCTCTAGTGGTGGCTGTATTCACCTGTATGTAGTAAGCTCCCTCTAGTGGTGGCTGTATTCACCTGTATGTAGTGAGCTCCCTCTAGTGGTGGCTGTATTCACCTGTATGCAGTGAGCTCCCTCTAGTGGTGGCTGTATAAATCTGTATGTAGTGAGCTCCCTCTAGTGGTGGCTGTATTCACCTGTATGCAGTGAGCTCCCTCTAGTGGTGGCTGTATAAATCTGTATGTAGTGAGCTCCCTCTACTCGTGGCTGTATTCACCTGTATGTAGTGAGCTCCCTCTAGTGGTGTCTGTATAAATCTGTATGTAGTGAGGTCCCTCTAGTGGTGACTGTATAAATCTGTATGTAGTGAGCTCCCTCTAGTGGTGGCTGTATTCACCTGTATGCAGTGAGCTCCCTCTAGTGGTGGCTGTATAAATCTGTATGTAGTGAGCTCCCTCTACTCGTGGCTGTATTCACCTGTATGTAGTGAGCTCCCTCTAGTGGTGGCTGTATAAATCTGTATGTAGTGAGCTCCCTCTAGTGGTGGCTGTATAAATCTGTATGTAGTGAGCTCCCTCTAGTGATGGCTGTATAAATCTGTATGTAGTGAGCTCCCTCTAGTGGTGGCTGTATTCACCTGTATGTAGTGAGCTCCCTCTAGTGGTGGCTGTATTCACCTGTATGCAGTGAGCTCCCTCTAGTGGTGGCTGTATAAATCTGTATGTAGTGAGCTCCCTCTAGTGGTGGCTGTATTCACCTGTATGCAGTGAGCTCCCTCTAGTGGTGGCTGTATAAATCTGTATGTAGTGAGCTCCCTCTAGTGGTGGTGTATAAATCTGTATGTAGTGAGCTCCCTCTAGTGATGGCTGTATAAATCTGTATGTAGTGAGCTCCCTCTAGTCGTGGCTGTATTCACCTGTATGTAGTGAGCTCCCTCTAGTGGTGGCTGTATTCACCTGTATGCAGTGAGCTCCCTCTAGTGGTGGCTGTATAAATCTGTATGTAGTGAGCTCCCTCTAGTGGTGGCTGTATAAATCTGTATGTAGTGAGCTCCCTCTAGTGGTGGCTGTATAAATCTGTATGCAGTGAGCTCCCTCTAGTGGTGGCTGTATAAATCTGTATGCAGTGAGCTCCCTCTAGTGGTGGCTGTATAAATCTGTATGTAGTGAGCTCCCTCTAGTGGTGGCTGTATAAATCTGTATGTAGTGAGCTCCCTCTAGTGGTGGCTGTATAAATCTGTATGCAGTGAGCTCCCTCTAGTGGTGGCTGTATAAATCTGTATGCAGTGAGCTCCCTCTAGTGGTGGCTGTATAAATCTGTATGTAGTGATCTCCCTCTAGTGGTGACTGTATAAATCTGTATGTAGTGAGCTCCCTCTAGTGGTGGCTGTATAAATCTGTATGTAGTGAGCTCCCTCTAGTGGTGGCTGTATTCACCTGTATGTAGTGAGCTCCCTCTAGTGGTGGCTGTATTCACCTGTATGCAGTGAGCTCCCTCTAGTGGTGGCTGTATAAATCTGTATGTAGTGAGCTCCCTCTAGTCGTGGCTGTATTCACCTGTATGTAGTGAGCTCCCTCTAGTGGTGGCTGTATTCACCTGTATGCAGTGAGCTCCCTCTAGTGGTGGCTGTATAAATCTGTATGTAGTGAGCTCCCTCTAGTGGTGGCTGTATAAATCTGTATGTAGTGAGCTCCCTCTAGTGGTGGCTGTATAAATCTGTATGCAGTGAGCTCCCTCTAGTGGTGGCTGTATAAATCTGTATGCAGTGAGCTCCCTCTAGTGGTGGCTGTATAAATCTGTATGTAGTGAGCTCCCTCTAGTGGTGGCTGTATAAATCTGTATGTAGTGAGCTCCCTCTAGTGGTGGCTGTATAAATTTGTATGCAGTGAGCTCCCTCTAGTGGTGGCTGTATAAATCTGTATGCAGTGAGCTCCCTCTAGTGGTGGCTGTATTCACCTGTATGCAGTGAGCTCCCTCTAGTGGTGGCTGTATAAATCTGTATGTAGTGAGCTCCCTCTAGTGGTGGCTGTATAAATCTGTATGTAGTGAGCTCCCTCTAGTGGTGGCTGTATAAATCTGTATGCAGTGAGCTCCCTCTAGTGGTGGCTGTATAAATCTGTATGCAGTGAGCTCCCTCTAGTGGTGGCTGTATAAATCTGTATGTAGTGAGCTCCCTCTAGTGGTGGCTGTATAAATCTGTATGTAGTGAGCTCCCTCTAGTGGTGGCTGTATAAATTTGTATGCAGTGAGCTCCCTCTAGTGGTGGCTGTATAAATCTGTATGCAGTGAGCTCCCTCTAGTGGTGGCTGTATAAATCTGTATGTAGTGATCTCCCTCTAGTGGTGACTGTATAAATCTGTATGTAGTGAGCTCCCTCTAGTGGTGTCTGTATTCACCTGTATGTAGTGAGCTCCCTCTAGTGGTGGCTGTATAAATCTGTATGTAGTGAGCTCCCTCTAGTGGTGTCTGTATTCACCTGTATGTAGTGAGTTCCCTCTAGTGGTGACCGTATATATCTGTATGCAGTGAGCTCCCTCTAGTGGTGGCTGTATTCACCTGTATGCAGTGAGCTCCCTCTAGTGGTGGCTGTATTCACCTGTATGTAGTGAGCTCCCTCTAGTGGTGGCTGTATTCACCTGTATGTAGTGAGCTCCCTCTAGTGGTGGCTGTATTCACCTGTATGTAGTGAGCTCCCTCTAGTGGTGTCTGTATTCACCTGTATGCAGTGAGCTCCCTCTAGTGGTGGCTGTATTCACCTGTATGCAGTGAGCTCCCTCTAGTGGTGGCTGTATTCACCTGTATGCAGTGAGCTCCCTCTAGTGGTGGCTGTATTCACCTGTATGTAGTGAGCACAGCACAATGTATCACAGGCTCATGAAAATATATAATAAAAGATTTACAAAATGTGAGGGGTGTACTCACTTTTGTGATATGCTCTATCTATATGGTCATTTACAATTTTTCACACTTTTGATTCTCCAAAACACTGATTTTTTTTAGCTAAAATTATTTGGAAATGTGAAACGTTCCCAAAATTGTAAAAGACCCAAAATCCGGTCTCGATCATCAGCAATCAGTGACGCGTTGTTCTGTCTACGTGATATTTACAACTTTTACCTACTTTTATAAATGCTCTCTGTGTAAGGTATACAGCGGATACGGAAAGTATTCACACCCCTTTACATTTTTCACTGTTTCATTGCAGCCATTTGTAAATTCATTTTTTTCTCATTAATGTGCACTCTGCCCCCATCCCCCATCTTGTCGGCAAAAAAACCCCCAGAAATGTAGACATTTTTGCAAATTTATTAAACAAGAAAAACTGAAATATCCCATGGTCATAAGTATTCAGCCCCTTTCCTCAATATATCACATGGTCATAAGTATTCAGCCCCTTTCCTCAGTATATCACATGGTCATAAGTATTCAGCCCCTTTGCTCAGTATAACACATGGTCATAAGTATTCAGCCCCTTTGCTCAGTATAACACATGGTCATAAGTATTCAGCCCCTTTGCTCAGTATAACACATGGTGATAAGTATTCAGCCCCTTTGCTCAGACACTCATATGTAAGTCCCATGCTGGCCATTTCCTTGTGATCCTCCTTGAGATGGTTCTGCTCCTTCATTGGAGTCCAGCTGTGTGTAGTTACACTGATAGGACGTGATTTGGAAAGACGCACACCTGCCTATATAAGACCTCACAGCTCACACTGCATGTCACACCAAATGAGGATCATGAGGTCAAAGGAACTGTCCAAGGAGCTCAGAGACAGAATTGTGGCAAGGCACAGATCTGGACAAGGTTACAAAAGAATTTCTGCAGTACTCAAGGTTCCTAAGAGCACAGTGGCCTCCATAATCCTTACATGGAAGAAGTTTGGACCAGCATTACTCCTTCCCTTTTGGATTATTCCCTCTGGTGTCAGTTTGTCTCTCATCTGTGGTCATGTGCAGTGTGAGTGTTCTATCCCCTTGTCTGTGCCTTTGGGAGGTTGTTACCTGGGGTCCTGCCCATCCCGGGGTTGGCGTTATAAGGACTGGGCCAGACAGGAGACAGGGCTTAGGGTGGTGACCTGGACCTCCCTAGCATCCAGGGTCAGGGTGAGCGCAGGGCCCACAGTGGCAGGGCCAGCGTAGCACCCCCTGACAACTCTTTGGTCCGGTGCTGCAAGGGATAAGTGGATTGGTCTCCTAACTCAGGATGAAGAGCCTGATCTCAGCTGTTCTGAGTTTCCCACTCATCTATTCTATAAATACTCCCCTCTCAGCTCAGGGAGTTGCCAGTGATAGCTTTGCTATATACAGCCCTTGGTGTGGACTTGTCCTCAGAGTTGGGGAACATTGCCTGAGCAGAAGGAAGCAGCTGTTTTTCCAGGATAACCTTGTATGCGGCTTGATGCAGACGTCCTTTGTAAAGTTTAATCTGCCCAATTCCAGCCTTGCTGAAGCCTCCCCAGATCATCACCGATCCGCCACCAAATGTCACAGTGGGTGCAATATACTGTGGCTTGTCGCCTCTCCTGGTCTCCGTCTGACCATTAGACGACCAGATGTTGGGCAAAGCTGAAAATTAGACTCATCAGAGAACATTACCTTAGTGTAGAAAATGGGCAGGAATTAAACTTTGCGAACGACGTATGAATCAAGCTGCAGTATTACGCGCGCTAAATGATACTGGCACTCAATCTGTTAGTGAGAGTGCAGTGCAATGCCAAGGGACCTGACAGCAACGCAGATCTCTGTGTGAGAGCCCATCCACCATCAGCATTTGCCAACTGTAATTCTTAGGGGCTAATGAATGAGATTTTTTTATTTTTCTTGATTGGGGGGGGGTCTGCTTTCTTTTGGGGGTCTCTGCTTTTTTTAATGAAGAATCCTGCTGTAGTCTTTAACCTTTTTTTAAGCTGCTTGGACACTCCCTTATAGAACCGCAACTAGGGCTTATTTTTTGGAATAGGGCTTAAGAAATGAAGATTTTGAAAATAGATAGATTAATTAATTTTTTATTATTTTAATTTCTCAACTTGACAATAAAAGCATAAAATATAGATAAAATGTTTTATCTTTTTATTATAAAAACTTGCTCTATATAAGCATCTTGTCTTTAAAATGATGTCACCGTTCTACATATTTTCAAAAGTTCTCAGGTTCAGTTATGAAATCGGCCGTTTATTAATGAGTTTCACTTTCTGAATTCAAATGTGAAAATTAAAATGTTTCGTTTTCTCTTGTTTCTATGATATCGAAGCGTTTTCCTTTTACTACTACATATAATTAATGCATAACATTTTCAGTATTTTGAAGCACTATTATTTTTGCAAGTATAAAGTTGCAGAATATTTTGCAAATTTTCTGTTATTTATTTAGAGGCAACTTAGCAACAATTCCAATAACTGAAAGATTTCTAAAAACACTTATGAATAATAAACAGTAACAGAAAATGCTTTATAACATGTGGTCCTGATTCAGTACAACTTTTTTGCTGGTCTCTTTTTTGCTGGTCTCTTTTTTGCTTATCTCTTGTCTCTTGTCCTCCTGCATCATCTCTTATAATTGTCTTTTCTCTATGGCCACAATATCTTGGTATGTTGGTGTAACCTCTCAACGTGCTCGTCGCTCTGTGCTTCACAGTTTTGGGGAAAAGAGTCCTGATGCGAAGATAAGAAATTAATCTTTAAGGAGCTGTTACACCCAAGATTCTTATACTGTATATAAATATATACACATATGTTTTTATTTTTCAATATATTTATTTTATATCAATGTACATAATTATTTTATATCTTTTTTAATATCTATGTTTATATATACATATATAATATACTGTACATAAATAATTATATATATATATAATGTTATATGTAAAATTTACTGTACTTTTTTATAAAAAGTACAGTAAATATTACATGTAACATATAAAAAAATAATATATATTTCTATATGTACAGCATATTGTATATAATATATATATATATATATATATTAAAGAATATATACATAATGTAACCTCATTATTTTTCTCAACATCAATTATTTTGTTGATATATATATATATATTTATTTACCACATATATGAATATATATATTTTTTTAATATATATATATATATCTTTTTTTAATGTATACTTTTTAATAAATATATATATCTTTTTAATTTTTCTTTCTTTTATATATATATATATATATATATATATAAAAGAAAGAAATTAAAGTACTTTTTAATTTATTTCTGTCTTTTTAGTATATCTTATATATAAATGAAAAAAATAATATCTATATATAGTTATATATTTATATCTAAATATATATATTTTTTTAATTTTAATGTATATCATATATTAAAAAGGAAGAAGAAATTAAAAAGTACTTTCTAATTTCGTTCTTTTCAATATATATGATATATATATATATATATATATATATATATATATACACACATATATATATAAAAATTAAAAAAAATATATATATATATAACTTTTTTAAATTTATATATATATATATATATATATATGTATATATATATATATATATACACTGTATATCATGTATATTTAAAAAAGAAAGAAATTAAAAAGTACTTTTAATTTATTTCTTTTTAATATATATGACATATATATATAAAAATTTTAAAAAAAATATATATATATCTCAACAATATCTCTCTCTCTCATATATATATATATATATATATATATATATATATTAACATAGAAAATTCTGCCTCCAAATTGAGTAAAAGCTCGTGGATGATCCATGTTTGGAGTCTGTGACCGTTCCCCTTGAGTGTCCCCAATAATTTGCCCGTCTTCCCCCTGGAATATTCGGTGTGCCGGCCGCGGAGCGTGGGGTAATGGATTGCAGACAGCGGAGCCATTTCTCGGAGTGGTTACCCTATGCCCGGGGGTGAGAGGTATTAGTAGCCATATAGGTCACATAACTAAGCGCGACCCTGTGTCACCCCGTGTTTTGATTAACCTTTTAAAGGACAAGATGACAAGTTTAACTAAAATGATTAAATAATGGCCGGATTGGCGGCGGCTGTAGGATGTGCGCGACGCGGCAACATGAGATTAGCGCTGACCAAAAGGGGTGAAGATCGAGCCCTCAGATGGTTTATTTCTTGCGCTGTAAGGTCGGGTTGACAATTTTGGAATAAATCTGTGCTGAATTATAGGCGAGGGGCGGTGGGGGGTAAATAAACATGGGAAATTGATTAAAAAAATATTTATAGGTTAAGGCGTGTATTAATAGCTTGCAAAGAAAATGAAACACAGCCACCAAAAAAATGCAAAAAAGCCCACAGTGTTAAAAATAAATCAATAAATAAAATAATAAAACATAAAATTGTGCCTATGTAGAGCCCTCGCCTCCAGAGCAGGAGAAATGTGTTTATGTAATGAGATATGTTTATGCCACAAATGTAGATCGGACGGGAGAAGGAAAAACCACAGAGGTCTACAGCGAGGCGACGAGTACGGGCTACAGCGAGGGGACGAGTATGGTCTACAGCGATGGGACGAGTACGGTCTACAGCGAGGGGATGAGTGCGGTCTACAGCGAGGGGATGAGTACGGTCTACAGCGAGGCGATGAGTACGGTCTACAGCGAGGCGATGAGTACGGGCTACAGCGAGGGGACGAGTATGGTCTACAGCGATGGGACGAGTACGGTCTACAGCGAGGGGATGAGTACGGTCTACAGCGAGGGGATGAGTACGGTCTACAGCGAGGCGATGAGTACGGTCTACAGCGAGGCGATGAGTACGGTCTACAGCGAGGCGATGAGTACGGGCTACAGCGAGGGGACGCGTATGGTCTACAGCGAGGGGACGCGTATGGTCTACAGTGAGGGGACGAGTACGGTCTACAGCGAGGGGACGAGTACGGGCTACAGCCAGGGGACGCGTATGGTCTACAGCGAGGCGATGAGTACGGTCTACAGCGAGGGGACGAGTACGGTCTACAGCGAGGGGACGAGTACGGTCTACAGCGAGGGGACGCGTACGGTCTACAGCGAGGGGACGAGTACGGGCTACAGCGAGGGGACGAGTATGGGCTACAGCGAGGCGACGAGTACGGGCTACAGCGAGGCGATGAGTACGGGCTACAGCGAGGGGACGAGTACGGTCTACAGCGAGGCGATGAGTATGGGCTACAGTGAGGGGACGCGTATGGTCTACAGCGAGGGGACGAGTACGGGCTACAGCGAGGGGACGAGTACGGTCTACAGCGAGGGGACGAGTACGGTCTACAGCGAGGGGATGAGTACGGGCTACAGCGAGGGGACGAGTACGGGCTACAGCGAGGGGACGAGTATGGTCTACAGCGATGGGACGAGTACGGTCTACAGCGAGGGGACGAGTATGGTCTACAGCGAGGGGATGAGTACGGGCCACAGCGAGGGGACGAGCACGGTCTACAGCGAGGGGACGAGTACGGTCTACAGCGAGGGGACGAGTACGGTCTACAGCGAGGGGACGAGTACGGGCCACAGCGAGGGGACGAGTACGGGCCACAGCGAGGGGACGAGTACGGGCCACAGCGAGGGGACGAGTACGGGCCACAGCGAGGGGACGAGTACGGTCTACAGCGAGGGGACGAGTACGGTCTACTGCAAGGGGACGAGTACGGTCTACTGCGAGGGGATGAATACGGTCTACAGCGAGGCGATGAGTACGGGCTACAGCGAGGGGAAGCATACGGGCTACAGCGAGGGGATGAGTACGGTCTACAGCGAGGGGATGAGTACGGTCTACAGCGAGGGGATGAGTACAGTCTACAGCGAGGGGATGAGTACGGTCTACAGCGAGGGGATGAGTACAGTCTACAGCGAGGGGATGAGTACGGGCTACAGCGAGGCGATGAGTACGGGCTACAGCGAGGGGACGCGTACGTGTCATGATGTATGTAGTTTTCTCCATCCCATATTTTTGTATAAGATGCCATGTGATGTATTTTACCTTCTCTCTGTATTTGCTGTAGTACTATGTCTTGGGATGTAAGTGACCATACCTTCCCCCCAGCCTGTATCATATTGCAATCAGGCTTCAGCAGTAGCTATTGTCATTGATTTGGTGGGGGTTGCATATATATATTGTTCTTCTCAGCATGGGACTTCTCCAATCTACAACTTGGTAAACAGAACAGAGCCAGCAGTCTAAAGTCCATTCATGCATCAAATGGCCAGGGGGAGGTGTGCCCACCTAAGGGGCTGATCCCAGGAGAGAAGAACATGTTAGTTCAGTTAGTTGGATATCGGCTGGAGAAGGATGAGGACCTATGGCTGAGGCTGGATCATAGATAATGTGTATGGACTGTTGCAGACTGGAGATCAGTGGCCACATGGGATTGTGTTGTCTCAGCCACGCTATCGGATTTAAGGAACACATCTAAGGACTGTTGTTGCATTTTCCTTGGCGTCGGATTTCCCTGGATCTTTTTCCTTTGTGTGGACTCTAAAGAACCATTTTATTATTGGATGTTTTATGCTCCCTGTCTCATTAAATCTTCTTGGATTGTTCATTGGCCTGGTGTCCCTTACTGCTCTGTCGCATACCTCGTCACAAACTGGTGGCAGCGGCGGGATCAGAGCAGAAGAAATGGAGGACAATGGCCAATCAACGTCTGAAACCAGAACCTCAGGATACAGGAACTGGACTGTGGTGAGCCTACAAACAAAGGCCCGTAAATTAGGTGTCGGCTACAAAGGACTCTCTAAGGAGCAACTAATTCAGGCATTGGAAAACGCTTGCCTGCAAGATGGCACCGAGGAACAATTTCCACAGCAAGGGGAGCAAAGACGGGAGCCGGAGGTAAATACCCAAAAAAGTCAATGGGTTGTGTGGTACGAGGAGGAGATGGCCTTGCTGGGAGGGGAGACCACCATAGAATATAAGATGGAGGTCATGCGTGGAGCTAAAGAGAAGGAGCGCAGGATGGAGGAGATGGCATTGCTGGATAAGCAGCTCGCTGTGGAAGCCGCGAGAGGTTCCAGACAGACTGTAACCCCAGCACCCATCATGAGGGAACTTCCCAGGGTGTCCCGCAAAGACTTCAAGCAGTTTAATGAGGCTGCTGGTGACATTGAGGGCTTCTTCCAGGACTTTGAGCATCAGTGTCGATTAATGGAAGTCCCAGAAAGGGAGCGTGTCCGGCATCTGGTTGGGCTCTTAGAGGGTGGAGCTGCTGCAGCCTATAAAGCTATGGACCCTCGGTGGAACTGTGAGTATGCGGATATTAAACAGACTATTCTAGAACATTATGCTGTAACGCCAGACACTTACAGGACTCAGTTCCGTACATTAGCCTGTGATGGGGAAGTGTGTTTCAAAATGTATGCCCACAGACTGAAACAAGTATGCCATCGCTGGCTGGAGGGAGAGGGGGCCTTAACCTTGGAGACCTTCCTCCAGGTCATCCTAAAAGAACAGTTTTATGCCAAGTGCCCTACTGAGATCCGGGAATGGGTGCGTGAGAGGAGACCAGAGACAGTGGAACAAGCTGCTGCTCTAGCTGATGAGGTGCTCACTATCAAGCCTCAGTGGAAGAAGCTGCTAGCAGAGGGAGCAAAAATGACCAGCTCCCCAACACCAGAGGTTCCTTGTCCTTCAGTGCCCAATGTTCCTCAACCTCCTAGATTACCACCTCATGTGGATACCCGTGTGTACGTGCCTCCAGTTGCTTCGACCACATTTTCTGGAATGCGACGAGGAGAGAAAGTAGAAGAGCGGAGATGTTATAGCTGTGGGCATCCCGGGCATCTGCGGGCCACATGCCCATCTATCCCGTGGAGTCATCCTCCAAATCGACAACCACCTCCAGCACCTGCACCTCCCTATCAGTCACCAAGGTCTCCTACCTACTTCTCCAGAAGGCAAACTGGAAGGAGTGAGACGCAGCGCAGATGTTATCAATGTGGGCAGCCTGGTCATCTGCAAGCTCACTGTCCAGGTGTTCAGAGGCAGAACAGCTGCAGACCACCTTTGCCTGTCCATTATCTACAGACACCCTCAGCAGGAGAAGAGCTGGATTCAGGCCCTGATGATTTGCCAAGTGACTCTGATATGTTGACTTCCCTACCAGGAGTCTATGGATTGCGAGCCACAGCCACGCGTTCTTCTGATCTTCAGCATAAACATCTACAGGAAGTTGTGCTGGATGGCCAAAAAGTTGTTGGCTTTCGTGACACTGGGGCTTTTCTCACCATCGCAGATCCCCGAGTAATTCAACCAGAAGCAATTCAAAAGGGACCAGGAATTGCCATTGAATTGGCTGGAGGTACTCAGAGATACATTCCAAGAGCGAGTGTGACCCTGGATTATGGCTTTGGGGCAAAACAATGCATAATCGGTGTGATGAGCGGCCTTCCTGCAGACATACTCCTAGCCAATGATGTGGGAGATATACAATGCCGATTTGTGGGTGCAGGAAGCAGAGTTTAAGTGAAGGAGGATATAAACTGGACCCGAACATTCAACCCTACATCTTCATCATACACTAAAGAACCTGGAGCCAACACCCAAAATGCAGATGGACTGTCCAGGCAAGAGGAGCCTTGAGTCCTGTCAGCCATGCCTGCGTGTACTTAACTAGTGACCTGTAGAGGTCCCTAGTACGTACACAGGTTGGGAGGGGAAGGAATTGTCATGATGTATGTAGTTTTCTCCATCCCATATTTTTGTATAAGATGCCATGTGATGTATTTTACCTTCTCTCTGTATTTGCTGTAGTACTATGTCTTGGGATGTAAGTGACCATAATTTCCCCCCAGCCTGTATCATATTGCAATCAGGCTTCAGCAGTAGCTATTGTCATTGATTTGGTGGGGGTTGCATATATATATATTGTTCTTCTCAGCATGGGACTTCTCCAATCTACAACTTGGTAAACAGAACAGAGCCAGCAGTCTAAAGTCCATTCATGCATCAAATGGCCAGGGGGAGGTGTGCCCACCTAAGGGGCTGATCCCAGGAGAGAAGAACATGTTAGTTCAGTTAGTTGGATATCGGCTGGAGAAGGATGAGGACCTATGGCTGAGGCTGGATCATAGATAATGTGTATGGACTGTTGCAGACTGGAGATCAGTGGCCACATGGGATTGTGTTGTCTCAGCCACGCTATCGGATTTAAGGAACACATCTAAGGACTGTTGTTGCATTTTCCTTGGCGTCGGATTTCCCTGGATCTTTTTCCTTTGTGTGGACTCTAAAGAACCATTTTATTATTGGATGTTTTATGCTCCCTGTCTCATTAAATCTTCTTGGATTGTTCATTGGCCTGGTGTCCCTTACTGCTCTGTCGCATACCTCGTCACAGTACGGTCTACAGCGAGGGGATGAGTATGGGCTACAGCGAGGCGACGAGTACGGGCTACAGCGAGGGGACGCGTATGGTCTACAGCGAGGCGATGAGCACGGGCTACAGCGAGGGGACGAGTACAGGCTACAGCGAGGGGATGAGTACGGTCTACAGCGAGGAGATGAGTACAGGCTACAGCGAGGGGATGAGTACGGGCTACAGCGAGGGGACGAGTACGGGCTACAGCGAGGGGACGAGTACGGGCTACAGCAAGGGGATGAGTACGGTCTACAGCGAGGGGACGAGTACGGTCTACAGCGAGGGGATGAATATGGTCTACAGCGAGGCGACGAGTACGAGCTACAGTGAGGCGTCGAGTACGGGCTACAGCGAGGGGATGAGTACGGGCTACAGCGAGGGTACGAGTACGGGCTACAGCGAGGGTACGAGTACGGGCTACAGCGAGGGTACGAGTACGGGCTACAGCGAGGGTACGAGTACGGGCTACAGCGAGGGTACGAGTACGGGCTACAGCGAGGGTACGAGTACGGGCTACAGCGAGGGTACGAGTACGGGCTACAGCGAGGGTACGAGTACGGGCTACAGCGAGGGTACGAGTACGGGCTACAGCGAGGGGACGAGTACGGGCTACAGCGAGGGGACGAGTACGGTCTACAGCGAGGGGACGAGTACGGTCTACAGCGAGGCGATGAATACGGGCTACAGTGAGGCGACGAGTACGGTCTACAGCGAGGCGACGAGTACGGGCTACAGCGAGGCGACGAGTACATGCTACAGCGAGGCGACGAGGACGGGCTACACCGAGGGGACGAGTACGGTCTACTGAGAGGGGACGAATACGGTCTACAGCGAGGCGATGAGTACGGGCTAGAGCGAGGGGATGAGTACGGGCTACAGCGAGGGAATGAGTACGGTCAACAGTGAGGGGATGAGTACGGTCAACAGTGAGGCGACGAGTACGGGCTACAGCGAGGGGACAAGTATGGGCTATAACGAGGGGATGACGAGGCGACGAGTACGCGCTACAGTGAGGCGACGAGCACGGTCTACAGAGAGGGGACGAGTATGGTCTACAGCGAGGCGACGAGTATGGTCTACAGCGAGGGGACGAGTATGGTATACAGCGAGGCGATGAGTACAGGCTACAGCAAGGTGACGAGTACGCGCTACAGCGAGGCAACGAGTACGGGCTACAGCGAGGGGACAAGTACGGTTTACAGTGAGGCGACGAGTACGGTCTACAGCGAGGCGACGAGTACGGGCTACAGCGAGGGGATGAGTACAGTCTACAGTGAGGGGATGAATACAGGCTACAGCGAGGGGATGAGTACGGGCTACAGCGAGGGGATGAGTACGGGCTACAGCGAGGCGACGAGTACATGCTACAGCGAGGCGACGAGGACGGGCTACACCGAGGGGACGAGTACGGTCTACTGCGAGGCGATGAGTACGGGCTAGAGCGAGGGGATGAGTACGGGCTACAGCGAGGGGATGAGAACGGGCTACAGCGAGGGGATGAGTACGGGCTACAGCGAGCGGACGAGTACGGTCAACAGTGAGGCGACGAGTACGGGCTACAGCGAGGGGATGAATACGGTCTACAGCGAGGCGACGAGCACGGTCTACAGCGAGGGGACGAGTATGGTCTACAGCGAGGCGACGAGTATGGTCTACAGCGAGGGGACGAGTATGGTCTACAGCGAGGGGATGAGTACAGGCTACAGCAAGGCGATGAGTACACGCTACAGCGAGGTGACGAGTACGGGCTACAGCGAGGGGATCAGTACGGGCTACAGTGAGGGGATGAATACAGGCTACAGCGAGGGGATGAGTACGGGCTACAGCGAGGCGACGAGTACATGCTACAGCGAGGCGACGAGTACGGGCTACACCGAGGGGACGAGTACGGTCTACTGCGAGGGGATGAATACGGTCTACAGCGAGGCGACGAGTACGGGCTAGAGCAAGGGGATGAGTACGGGCTACAGCGAGGGGATGAGTACGGGCTACAGCGAGGGGATGAGTACGGTCTACAGTGAGGGGATGAATACGGGCTACAGCGAGGGGATGAGTACGGGCTACAGCGAGGGGAAAAGTATGGGCTACAGCGAGGGGACAAGTACGGTTTACAGCGAGGGGATGAGTACGGGGTACAGCGAGGGGACGAGTACGGTCTACAGCGAGGCGACGAGTACGCACTACAGTGAGGCGACGAGCACGGTCTACAGCGAGGGGACGAGTATGGTCTACAACGAGGCGACCAGTATGGTCTACAGCGAGGGGACGAGTATGGTCTACAGCGAGGCGATGAGTACACGCTACAGCGAGGCGACGAGTACGGGCTACAGCGAGGGGATCAGTACGGGCTACAGCGAGGGGACAAGTACGGTTTACAGCGAGGCGACGAGTACGGTCTACAGTGAGGCAACGAGTACGGGCTACAGTGAGGGGATGAGTACGGTCTACAGTGAGGGGATGAATACGGGCTACAGCAAGGGGATGAATACGGGCTACAGCGAGTGGATGAATACGGGCTACAGCGAGTGGATGAGTACGGGCTACAGCGAGGGGATGAGTACGGGCTACAGCGAGGGGATGAGTACGGGCTACACCGAGGGGACGAGTACAGTCTACTGCGAGGGGATGAATACGGTCTACAGCGAGGGGATGAGTACGGGCTACAGCGAGGGGATGAGTACGGGCTACAGCAAGGGGATGAGTACAGGCTACAGTGAGGGGATGAGTACGGGCTACAGCGAGGGGACGAGTACGGTCAACAGTGAGGCGACGAGTACGGGCTACAGCGAGGGGTTGAATACGGTCTACAGCGAGAGGATGAGTACGGTCTACAGTGAGGGGATGAATACGGGCTACAGCGAGGGGACGAGTACGGTCTACAGCGAGGCGACGAGTACGGGCTAGAGCGTGGGGATGAGTATGGGCTACAGCGAGGGGACTAGTACCGGCTACAGCGAGGGGACTAGTACGGGCTACAGGGTGGCGACGAGTACGTGCTACAGCGAGGGGACGAGTACGGTTTACAGCGAGGCGACGAGTACGGGCTAAAGCAAAGGACGTTTTGTGGTAATTATTCTAATTTTCTGAGAATGACTTTTGGGATTTCATTGGCTGTAAGTCATAATCATCAACATTAACAGAAATAAGCTTGTGAAATAGATCCCTCTGTGTGTAATGACTCTATATAATATATAGGAATAGATCCCTCTGTGTGTAATGACTCTATATAATATATAGGAATAGATCCCTCTGTGTGTAATGACTCTATATAATATATAGGAATAGATCCCTCTGTGTATAATGACTCTATATAATATATAGGAATAGATCCTTCTGTGTGTAATGACTCTATATAATATATAGGAATAGATCCTTCTGTGTGTAATGACTCTATATTATAGGAATAGATCCCTCTGTGTGTAATGACTCTATATAATATATAGGAATAAATCCCTCTGTGTGTAATGACTATATAATATATGCGTTTCCCTTTTTGTATTGAATTACTGGAATAAATTAACTTTTTGATGAAATTCTAATTTATTGAGATGCACTTGTATAGTGTATATGTCGCGGGCGGCGGGGCGCTGCGCTCGCTAACGCTCTCCTCGCCCGTGAGTGAAAAGGGGGTTGGTTTGTTTTGGGGATTTAGTCCATGACGCCACCCACGGGTCGTGGTGAAGATGGGCACCACCGCTGCTGGTGAAGGGGATCCCGGGAGTGATGGTAGGGAGCAGCTGGGATGTTGTTTTCTCCCTCCGTGGGTAGGGGTTGGTGGTCCCGGGGCCCGGTGGTGTGACGGGGAGGCAGGGTCGGTGAGGTGCAGGGTTGCAGGGACAGCGCGGCGCGGTGCCAGATGGCACTGGTGTACTCACTCAGCAAGAGATGCACAAAATCTCCGGTAAACCAAATGGCTGGATGGACGGGTCCCGCAGCCGGCTGCAGTGTCTCTCCCTGGACAGGTGATGGCGGCTGTCTCTCCCTGCACCTTTGTGTACTGTGTTGACTCCAATGGCTTCCCAACGGTAGTCCGCTCCCCGCTGTATAGATACCAGAGGAACCCGTTTTGCCCGCAGGCGCTGGCCCTTGGATTTCTAGCCTGTGGCGGTGGCTGTATATCCTCACGGTGTGAGCGGTTGCCTTCAATCGGGACTTGGTTGTTAGAGAACCCTGGGGGTTCCTGTCACATTCGGATTTGAATATTGATGGCGGCTCCAAGCCTGGTCGGGGTCCGATGGCCCTGCCTGTGTGTGCTTAGCTTCACTCCGTTCCCTGGTCCGGTACCGGTGGGCCACCGCCCAGCCCCGGTCCTTACGGCTCTGCGGAGTTCTACCAACTCCTGCAAACGGCCACCACCGTCTGCCAACCTTGCTGTCAGTGCCTGGGCTCCGACCCAGACACACGCAGTTTGTGACCTCTGACTTTCACTTCCTAAACTGATCTGCTTTTTTTCCCGCCTCCAGGCCTGTGAACTCCTCGGTGCGTGGGGCCAACAGCCTGGCTCCACCCCACCTGTTGTGGACATCAGACCCTGGAGGGAGGCAACAAGGGTTTTGTGTCTGACTTATGTAACTGTCTGGGGGGTGGGGGTGTGTATGTGTTTTGTCTGTGGCTACCTGGCTAGTCCAGGGCGCCACATTCCCCCTTGGTAAAATGCAGACCGTCCGCGGGCTGCCCGTCCATCACCGGTTTTATTTTTCTTCCAAACTGTACAAATATAAATAACATGGTAAAACGGTAAAGCATAAAACATAAGCATACTTTAGGTCTTCTTAAACGTTTCAACACATATAGACATTTTTAATAACGGACGGACAGATGTCCTCCGCTCTCCCACCCAAGCAACCTAGCCCTGATGCTGCCCCTAAGAAGTGGGCAGCACCCCTTTGCCCCAGTCCAGGTTCAGGCTACCCGAGCGGGAACGGGTATGGTAATTCGCACTCGACTGTCACTTCAGGGGACCCAGCGTCCAGGGGGACCCCTGACCTCCGGAGGATCGCCACCGGTTACGGTAGTGGCGGGCCTGGGCCATCACTTTCCTCCAGGCCCATCCTCCAAATCAGCCTCTCCGGAGGCGGCAACGGTATCCATCCCACAACATTATTTACAAACCCACAAGTTCGTGGTTGGCCTGCAAGTTCTCGGCCATGTCCATGAGCAGTTTCTCATGTGGGCGGTAAACACATAGAGTCCCTCCGGGGACAACTTGCCGGCAACGACCGGGATAATCACTGTAGACAATCAGGTGAAAAACTCGGTTTAATTTAGTGTTCATTCAAGGTCCTGAGGGTCCCAACGGGAACAACAACTTTTCTTTTCCTCCTCTTTAAACAGCAATCCCGCGGCACAGCTGCTGTTGCTGCCGCTCCCGGTGTGGAGCACCTTCTGCTTGCTCCGGTTCAGGCAGTGTGGGGAATGGGCCCAGACAGAGTCCCTCCGTGCCGGCTACAACCGGTACCTTCGATAATGAGGGACCCCGCTGTGACATGGCCTGCTCTGCCTCCTGGCAGCTGCATCCCCGCCGTGCCTCAGCCGAGGCCCGGGGTCTGGGAGCGGTTGACGGGACTTGCGGTGCTGGCCTCTGGTCGAGAATCGCCTCCGCTGCGGCCGGGCGGGCTGCCGGGGCCATCGTCATCTCTGTCGCAGTCGGGATGGAAGCCGGGACGGGTGCGAGGGCGGTGACCAAGGTAAGGCCCAGGGGTCGCAGGTCTGGGCCCTCTCCCTCAGACGCTACAGGCTCCGCTACCGGTGACAGGGTTAACGGGTCGGTCAGGGCGTTGGCCGCGGGCATGGGCAGTGAGGGAGGTAGCGTGGTGGACGGCAGCAGGCCAGGCCCCTCAGCCGTATCGACCGATCCCTCGGGGACATAGGGGTGTGGGTCGCTTACCCGCTCCTCTGAGACCACCTCTACTTCGGATGCCCAAACAGTTGCGGCCAGGCCCTTCATCTCCGACGTCCACTTCGCCAGCTTGAAGTGGATTTGGGCCTGGAGCTCCTGGCACATCTTGCAGCTGGATCCAGGAACGGGTTTCAGCAGAGTCTTGGCGTCCCTGCACGCTGCAGCGCTAGTTACATGCCGCCGCGACTGCGACCGCCACTCCTCTGACGGCTCCGTCGGGTGCAGACATCTTTTTCCTGTCCCCCCTTGGTTCTCTTTAGCACTTCCGCTTGTTGGGGGTGGGGCTTCGCGGGGAAGACGCTCGAGCGGGAAATCTTCGCGCCAAAGATGGCGGCGCCTCAAATTTTTCGGCCGGACGCCGCCGGCGGAGACCACAAGGTGCACCTCTACCGGTAGGTAGATTGATTCTATCCTGTTCGTGACGGGTCCCGCAGCCGACTGCAGTGTCTCTCCCCGGACAGGTGATGGCGTCTGTCTTTCCCTGCACCTTTGTGTACTGTGTTGACTCCAATGGCTTCCCAACGGTAGTCCGCTCCCTGGTGTATAGATACCGGAGGAGCCCATTTTGCCCGCAGGCGCTGGCCCTTGGATCTCTAGCCTGTGGCGGTGGCTGTATATCCTCTCTGGGTGGACGGTTGCCTTCAATCCGGACTTGGTTGTTGGGAAACCCCTGGGGTTCCTGTCACATTCGGATTTGACTATTGACGGCGGCTCCAAGCCTGGTCGGGGTCCGATGGCCCTGCCTGTGTGTGCTTAGCTTCACTCCGTTCCCCGGTTCGGTATCGGCGGGCCACCGCCCAGCCCCGGTCCTTACGGCTCTGCGGAGTTCCGCTAACTCCTGCAGACGGCCACCACCGTCTGACAACCTTGCTGTCAGTGCCTGGGCCACCAACCCAGACACCTCAAGTGTTTACTCCTCTCACTTTCACCTCCTCAACCGATCTGTCACTTTTCCCGCCTCTAGGCCTGTACACTCCTCGGTGGGTGGACATCAGACCCTGGAGGGAGGCAACAAGGGTTTTGTGTCTGACTAATGTAACTGTCTGGGGGGGTGGGTGTGTGTGTGTGTTTTGTCTGTGACTACCTGGCTAGTCCAGGGCGCCACATATATACAGTAATGCAGCTTAAGCATCATATATTCAGTGTTTACAGAGCTCTGCGGTGTCCTTTAGTTTGTATATTAGGCAGTCATAGTAGCTTGCACCTTTAATCTGTTAGGAGGCGCTGATCAGGTATTTTGTAGATACAGTAGACAGGTAGATGTCGCGGGCGGAGGAGGGGACGCCGCGCTCTCCCACTGCTCGGGTCCGGCTGCCGCTGCGGCTGCTGCGGCCTGCTGCTGCTGCTCGGTGGCTCGAGCGATGGGCTGGATCCCGGGGACTCGAGCGGCGCTCCTCGCCCGTGAGTGAAAGGGGATTGGGATTTGGGATAGTTTATTGTCCGTGACGCCACCCACGGTTGTGGTGATTGAATGTACACCACCGCTGCTCTGGCTGGGGATCCCGGGAGTGATGGTGTGGAGCAGCCAGTTGTTGTGTTGCCCCTCCGTGGGTAGGGGTTGGTGATCCCGGGGCCCAGTGATGGGGTGTTGGATGGTGGACAGGCGGGCTATGGGGCCTGTGGAGGTGCAGGGGCGCAGGGGCAGCGCTGTGCCGCACGCCACGGAGGTACTCACTCAGCCAGTAAACACGACACAGTTCTCGGTAAACAAACGGCTGGTTGGACGGGTCCTTCGGACGGTTGCGGTGCTGACTTCCTCTGCAGTTGACGGTGACTGTCTCTTCCCTGCACCTATGTGTTGTTGTTTGGTAGCGATGGGTTCCCACCGGTAACCCGCTCCCCAGCTTGGATATGAGCCGGAGGAGCTCCACTCTTGCCTGCAGGCGCTGGCCCTGGGAAACTGGTGCCTTGGCGGTGGCGGTGTCTCCCCTTAACGGTTGGACTGTTGCCTTCAAACGGGACTTGGTTGTTGGGAGACAGCCGTCCCCTTCACTGACAGATTTGGCAAATTCGGCGACTCCTAGCCTTGCCGGGATCCGAAAGGCCCCTGCCCTGGTGCTGACTAATCTTCGTATACCGCTCCGGTACCGCCGGGTCACCACCCGTCCACGGTCCTTTCGGCAACCTCCAATCAGTCTCGCCTGCAGACGGTCACCGCCATCTGCCAACCTTGCTGTCTCAGTCCGGGGCACACACCCGGACTAACTTCAGGCTTCTTTCTGTCACTTTCTCTGTTGCTCTTACTTTAGCTCCTATCACTTACCTAGCTTAACTCTGTTCTGCCTGGTTCTCCCGCCTCCAGGGCTGTGAACTCCTCGGTGGGCGGAGCCAACCGCCTGGCCCACCCCCTGGTGTGGACACCAGCCCCTGGAGGAAGGCAACAAGGATTTTAGTTTTGACCTAGTGTGTACCTGCAGGGAATGTGGGGTGCGTGTGGTGTTGTGACCTGTGACCCCTGGCTTGCCCAGGGCGTCACATTCCCCCTTAGCAAAACGCAGACCGTCCTCGGGCTGCCCGTCCAACACCGGTTTTATTTTCCTTTTTGTTTTCTGTAAAGATAAGAAAAACGGTAACATATTTACAGTTTATGGCATCATCCCACATCGGGAGGTTCAGTGCTTAAACGTTGCAAACATTAAAACGGTTAACGGTTACGGTCTCCGCTCTCTCCCACCCAAGTAACCTGGCCCTGATGCTGCCCCTAAAACCCAGGCAGCACCCCTTGACCCCAGTCCTGCACAAGTTACCCGAGCGGGATCTGTCCTTCCCCTCCAGAGGGTAGCCACCGGTTCCTGTGGTGGCTGGGCCCCAGCCTGCTCTGCTGTGGGCCCTCCCTCCAACCTGCCTCTCCGGAAGCGGTAAATGCGGAAACGGTAACGGTAACACAACTTATTTACAAGCCACTAACGTCTGTGGTTGCCCTGCAAGTTCACGGGCTTGTCCATAAGGAGTCCCTTATGCAACCTTTTGAACGGTCCCCACGGGGACAACGGTGCCGGCAACGGCCGGTTTCAAATCACGGTAGGATCAGGTGACTGTTCGGTTATCATCTTATCATTTTCACAAAAACTTCAAACAAAACTCAGTCAAACACCTTCCCCCCCCCCCTTTTTTTTTTTTTTTTTTTTTAAAGGACGGTCTCCCTGTACCTAAGTGGGGGTCTACCTAGGTTGGGACGGGTGGACCTCCGGGGTCCGGTGTAAGTAGG
Organism: Anomaloglossus baeobatrachus; assembly: GCF_048569485.1. Classification (NCBI taxonomy): domain Eukaryota; kingdom Metazoa; phylum Chordata; class Amphibia; order Anura; family Aromobatidae; genus Anomaloglossus; species Anomaloglossus baeobatrachus. The sequence goes on along the minus strand of NW_027442085.1, from coordinate 299,017 downwards.
GCTAAGCGGTGGGGTAGAGGGAACAATCAGTTCCTCCTCCCTGCTATCGTGTAGGGCAGGCGGAGGAATAGGGGAGTCGGGTACAGGTTCATCCCTGGGCACTGGTACTGACTCATGGCTGACCGCTTCCATCACTTCTTCATCCACGGGTTGTGGGAACAGTATCACTGGAAGAATCACCGCGCCGTTCTGTGTAGGCCAGTCTGCTGGGAAGTCTCCCATCGCAGTGTGGACCACTTCTGCCGCCGCTCTTAAGGCTGGTGGGCACCTTTTCAGATGGTCCCGGGAAACTGTGGCCAAAGTGCCTCCTTGGTCACGACTGATTTGGTAGGCCTTCCCATCTTCCCATCCTGTGGGCTGTATGACGTACGGGTTCTGTTCCCATTGATCATCCAGCTTGTGGGTTCTCCTCTTCCGCTTCAGTACGACATCTCCGGGCTGAAAAGGGCCAGCAGACGCCTTTTGATTAAAGCGCTGCTCCTGCTGTTCCCGACTCCGACTTAAGTTCTTCTCGACATATTCTTGAATCTGCCGGTATTGTGCTCTCCGCCGATTTTCCCATTCAGCTGTTGAAGGGAGTGCTTCTGGGGCCTCCAACCCCATTTCCAGGTCCACCGGCAGGCGGCCGGGGCGAGCCCTCATCAAATATGCTGGGGTGCACTTTGTTGAGCTGGACGGGATATTGTTGTACATATCGACCAAGTCGGGTAGCTTTTCCGGCCACAGGTTCCGCTCTTCCAGCGGTAACGTCTTGAGGAGTCCCAGGACCAAGTGACTCATCTTCTCACACATGCCGTTGGTCTGGGCATGGTAAGGGGTGGTCCAGATCTTCTTACAGCCGTACAACTGGCACAACTCGTGGAACACCTCCGCTTCAAAAGCCGGGCCTTGGTCAGTAAGCACCTTTTCTGGATATCCATGTGGTCGGCAGAAATAAGCCTGGAACGCCCGAGCGGCAGTTCGACCAGTTAGGTCCTTGACGGGGACAACCACCATGAATCTTGAATAGTGGTCTACGATGGTCAACGCGTAGGCGTACCCACTTCGGCTGGGGGTGAGCTTGACATGGTCTAGGGCGACCAGTTCCAGCAGCTGATGTGTGATGATCGGGTGTAGGGGCGCCCTCCGGCTGGCCTCGTCCTTCCTCCTCAGCGTGCAAGGACCACACTCTCGGCACCAGGCTTCTACCGACTCCCGCATCCCACTCCAGTAGAACCGCTCTCTCAACAGCATCTCTAGCTTCTTCCACCCGAAGTGTCCGGCACCATCATGGTATGCCCGCAAAACAGTAGCCAAATCAGCTTGGGGAATAACCAACTGGCAGATTTTCTCATGAGTCTTCGGGTTGATCAGCTCACGGTACAGCTTCCCTTGATGTAGATACAGCCGTTTCCGTTCCTTCCACAAGCGCTGGGCTTCAGCTGGGGCGGCAGGGTCCATCCCAACGGCACCTTGTTCCACCAGGGTCTTGACGAGGCGGACAGCCGGCGCCTGGTTTTGAGCTTCCTGCCACTCTTGACTGGGCCGTGGGTCCAGGTCCACCCGTTGTTGGTGTACATGTACCTTCTCAGTTGGTGGCTGGTGAAATGCAGGCAACTCGATCTCCTCGAGGTCGTCGTCCTCGCACCCTTCTTCTGACAAATGGGGCATTCGGGAGAGTGCATCAGCATTAATGTTGATACGACCAGCTCGGTATTTGATGGTGAAGTTATAGTTGGCTAGCCGGGCCACCCACCGCTGCTCCAACGCACCCAACTTGGCCGTGTCCAGGTGGGTCAACGGATTATTGTCCGTGAAAGCGGTGAATTTTGCTGCAGCCAAGTAGTGGCGGAACCGCTCTGTGATAGCCCATACCAATGCCAGGAGCTCGAGCTTGAAGGAACTGTAGTTCTCAGGGTTCCTTTCAGTTGGCCGAAGCTTCCGGCTAGCATAAGCAATCACTTTCTCCTTCCCATCCTGGACCTGGGACAGGACTGTTCCTAATCCCACATTGCTGGCGTCTGTGTAAAGGATGAACGGGCAGCCATAGTCAGGATACGCTAGGACCTCTTCTCCGGTCAAGGCCGCTTTCAGCTGGCAGAAGGATTCCTCATGCTTTTCTTCCCACACCAGTGGGGCTCCGATGGGTCTACCACCTTTGGTCTGTCCCACGAGGAGATCTTGCATGGGGGCAGCCATCTTCGTGTACCCTTTGATAAAGCGCCGGTAGTACCCCACCAGACCCAGAAACTGCCTTACTTCCCTCACTGTGGTTGGTCTCGGCCAGTCTTGGATGGCAGTGATCTTCTCAGGGTCGGGGGCGACACCTTCTGCACTTACCACGTGCCCCAGGTACTGCACTCTGGGTTTCAGCAGGTGACACTTAGAGGGCTTCAATTTCATCCCGTATTTGGCAAGGGACGCGAACACCTCGGCCAGGTGCTCCAGATGGGCTTCATACGTCTGGGAGTACACAATCACATCATCCAAGTACAATAGGACGGTCTCGAAATTTAGGTGTCCCAGACAGCACTCCATCAGCCGTTGGAAGGTTCCTGGGGCATTGCACAGCCCGAACGGCATACTATTGAATTCACAGAGCCCCATCGGGGTGGTGAAGGCGGTTTTCTCCCGGTCCTCCGGTGCCACTGCCACTTGCCAGTATCCACTGGTAAGGTCAAGGGTAGAGAAGTAATTTGCAGTCTTCAGTGCGGCCAAAGACTCTTCAATACGGGGCAGCGGATAAGCATCTTTATGCGTTATCTGGTTAATCTTCCGGTAGTCCACACACATCCGCATGGTGCCATCTTTCTTCTTGACCAGCACCAACGGGGCAGCCCAGGAACTACAGCTGTCCCTAATAACCCCTGCCTTCTTCATGTTCCTCAACATATCTTTGGCGCACTGATAATGCGCAGGGGGAATAGGCCTGTACCTCTCTTTGATAGGGGGGTGTTCACCGGTGGGGATGTGGTGTTGGACCCCTTTAATCCGCCCAAAGTCTAAGGGATGTTTGCTGAAAACTTGCTCATACTCCCGCACCACCCTGTACACCCCCTCTTTGTGATGTGTAGGGGTATCATCAGTGCCCACATGTAGCTGTTGGTGCCATTCACTTAACTCCCCTTGAGGCGGGTGAGTGCTGGCAGTAGGTGGAGAGACCGGGGGAGCTGCCTCGTGAATCGTGTGGGGATCTAGGGTGAGCAGTTTGGCAAGGGTGGCATACCGGGGAAGCCTGACTTCTTCCTCCCCACAGTTCAGCACCCTCACAGGCACTCTCCCCTTCTTTACATCTACCACACCTCAGGCGGCCATTACGGTGGGCCAGTGCTCGGAGAGTATGGGCTCTATCATGGCAGGGTAGTCACGCCCCTGAGGCCCTACCGCCGCTCTACACCAAATCATCATTTCACTCCTAGGGGGTACAATCAATGGGGCAACATCCATCACTCTCACTCCACCAATCTCTCCTCCTGTTGAGTTCACATGTTGGCGGTACATCAAGGCTCGGATCTCACGCTGCACAGCTCTCTGCCGGCTTCCCGCCGCCGTGGCGGCCAAGTGCTGCAGTAGGGCCAACACATCACCCATGCAGTGCTCCATCACATTGGTTCCTAGCACTATCTTCGGGTTATGGTCACTGGGTTCGTTCATAATCACAATCATACCCTGGTGTTGCAGTTCAGCTCGCCCCACAGTCATAGCCACTTGTTTAAACCCCACTTGGGTCAATGGGAGTCCATCAGCGGCAATCAGTGTTATACTAGTATCTGGGGGTGCCAGCTCGTCTGTCCCCCAATACCGCTGGTATAAGGTGTATGGTATGGTGGTTACCTGGGATCCAGTGTCCAAGAGAGCCATCACCGGGATGCCGTCCACAGCCACGGGAATGATGGGACGGGCACCTATATACTGGTCCCGCCAGTCTGGAGGGCCACGGGGTTCTACTCCTGAGGATTGGCCCGGGGCCCCAGGGGTTGCTCGTTTAACGGGCACTGTCGGAAGTAATGGCCAGGCTTGTTGCACTTGTAGCAGATT
>NW_027442085.1:225000-285000 GCF_048569485.1 Anomaloglossus baeobatrachus | reverse complement strand
GCGGTCCCCAAGAAGGACATCACCTGCTTCTTGGTCCTGGGGGTGGGCCAGGATGCGATGGCTTCCACTTTCTCAGGCTCGGGCTTCAGTGTTCTCCCACCTACCCGGTGACCGAGGTACTGGACCTCGCTCATGGCCAGCTGACACTTTCCCGGCTTGATGGTCAAACCTGCCCGGTGGATCCGCCTGAGCACCTGTGCTAGATGCTCTAGGTGGTCCTCCCAGGTGGGACTGAAGACGGCAATGTCATCCAGGTACGCGGCCGCGTACCCTTCAAGTCCCTTGAGCAGGGTGTTGACCATCCGCTGGAAAGTGGCAGGGGCATTCCTCATCCCGAATGGCATCACCGTGGACTCGTACAGTCCAAATGGGGTAATAAAGGCAGAGCGTTCCCTGGCCTTGCGAGTCAGGGGGATCTGCCAATATCCCCGGCTCAGATCCATGATGGTCAGGTACTGAGCCCCGGCCAACTGATCGAGCAGGTCATCGATGCGTGGCATTGGGTACGCATCGGCGACCGTGACCGCATTGAGCCCCCTGTAGTCCACGCAGAACCGAGTGGTTCGGTCCTTCTTAGGGACGAGGACTACAGGCGAGGCCCAAGCGCTGTTGGATGCCTGGATCACCCCCAGCTTCAGCATCTCGTCAATCTCCTGGCGCATGTGTTGCTGCACCTCCAGGGAGACCCGATATGCTGAACGCCGGATCGGGGGATGATCCCCAGTGTCCACGTGATGGACAGCCAAGTCAGTCCTTCCGGGCTGGTTGGTAAACAACCCCCGGAAGGGGAGGAGGGTGGCCCACAGCTGGGACCGTTGGTCTTCCAAGAGCTGGTGGCCAACCTCCACATCCTCAATGGATCCGCCTGCCCTAACCTGGGCTAGCATATCCAAGAGGGTTTCCGCTTCTCCCTCCTCGGGCAGGTTGCACACTGGGAGCGCACATGCCTCCCGCTCATGATGTGCCTTCATCATGTTCACATGGAAGGGCTTCCGCCTTCCACGGGCAGGGTCCAGGGTGACCAGGTACGTTACAGGGTTGAGCTGCTGGTACACGAGGTATGGGCCTTCCCAGGCTGCCTGAAGCTTGTCCTGTGGTACGGGGACCAGTACCCACACCTTTTGACCCACTTGGTAGGTCCTCTCACAAGCGTTCTGGTCGTACCAACGCTTCTGATCGGCCTGGGCTTGAGCCATATTGTCGTGTACCAGTTGCGTCAAGGCCTGCATTTTGTCCCGGAAGCGCATGACATACTCGATAACCGACACTCCAGGGGTGGCCAAATCCCCTTCCCAAGCCTCTTTCACCAGAGCCAGGGGGCCCCGCACACGTCGCCCGTACAGGAGCTCAAACGGTGAGAATCCTGTTGAGGCCTGTGGAACCTCCCGGTAAGCAAATAACAGGTGTGGGAGATACCGCTCCCAGTCACGCCCATGGGAGTCGACCAACATCTTAAGCATCTGCTTTAAGGTGCCATTGAACCGCTCGCACAGGCCATTAGTCTGTGGATGGTACGGGCTGGCCACCAGATGTCGCACCTGGACTTGCTTACAGAGGGCCTCCATCAGCTGGGACATGAATTGGGTCCCCCGGTCAGTGAGCATTTCCTGGGGAAAACCCACTCGGGAGAAAATCTCCAGCAATGCGGTGGCCACCTTGTCAGCCCGAATGGACGACAAGGCCACTGCTTCTGGGTACCGGGTGGCATAGTCCACTACCGTCAGTATGAAGCGTTTCCCGGAGCTGCTGGGGATGGCCAGCGGGCCGACCAGATCCACAGCCACTCTCCTGAAAGGCTCATCGATGATTGGCAGAGATACCAGTGGGGCTTTGGGGTGTGGCCCCGCCTTCCCCACTCTCTGACAGGTTTCACACGAACGGCAGTAGGCAGCCACATCGGCCCCCATTTTTGGCCAGTAGAAATGCTGGTTTAACCTGGCCTTGGTCTTAGCGATCCCTAGGTGTCCGGCCATCGGAATCTCATGTGCGATCCGCAACAACTCCGTCCGGAACGGATAGGGTACCACCAACTGTCGGTCCCTGGGCCACGCCTCCGGTGAACCCTGCTGGACCGTGGCCCGGTACAGCCGTCCTTGGTCCCAGACCACTCGCTCCGGGTCCGAGTCCGAGGGAGGCTGTGCCGCCTGCTCCTTAAGAGCTTTCAGGCTGTCGTCAGCTTCTAACGCTGCCTGAAACCCCTGACTAGATGTGGCCAGAATCGACGAGACTGTCACATCTTCAGTCAGTACCCCGGGACCTGTGTCCTGGCCTCCACCTGACTCGGCTGCCACTTGGTCAGAAGGGGAAGAGCTATCGGACCTCCGGGAGGCCCCTTGGCTTCCAGCACTCCCACTGCGGGTGACAGCGGCCACAGCCGCTGCGACCGTGGGTCGTGCCTGCTCCTCCTCCGTTCCTGACCAAGTCGCCGGTTCAGGCAGACCTACCTGGCTTCCTGACACCCCGGTTGTGGGGGAACCATGCACCGAGATCTTACCTGGGAGCACTTCCGCTCCTGGACCGGCCCCAATCTCACCTGCCTGTTCCCCTCCTGCAGCAACAGAACCCCGCTGTGAAATCTCTGGGGACCCCACATTTGCTGTGGTAGCCCCCACCCCACACACTGGTCCTCCCCCTGCAGCACCCTGCTCTCTGCTTATCCCTGCAGAGGGCAACAGATCCCAGCTCACAGGCTGGTTACTTGTAGAGGCATTGTCACACCTTTCTCTGACCCCCTCCCCTGTCACAGCTGCAGCTGAGTGTGTGTCTATGGTGTCTATGCAAGCAGAAATATCAGAGTTCACTCCCTCCTCCCTTACATCATTCATAGATAACACATTAACATTGTTAGGAGTCATGTCAGTACGGGCTGAAGGTTCAGCCCTTGGGGGGGGCCCAAACTGGGAGGTTATCTGCCCCAAATCTGTCCCAAGTAGCACGTTTGCAGGGATCCGATCAGTTACCCCCACCTCCCTCACCCCCCGCCCTGCGCCCCAGTCCACATAAATGTCAGCAACAGGCAGCGCCGGGTCAGTGCCTCCAATCCCGGAGACAGCGAGGGTTTTTCCAGGGATCAAGTCTTGGGGGGACACCATCTCAGGCCGCACCAGAGTCACCTCCGAGGCGCTGTCTCGCAGTCCTATGGTCACAGACCGGCCGACGGTGACAGGTTGGAAGCTGTCCAGGGACCTACCACCACCCCCACCCACACAATACACCTTGGGCGGCCCTTGGGACGGGGACGGAGCCGGGGCCTTGGGACGCTGAGGGCACATGGCCTTGAAGTGTCCAGGTAGGTTGCACTGGTGGCACCATCTTGGTTCCGCCACGGGCCTGGAGAGGGGAGTTGAGGGGGACACCCCCTGCAGTCTAGGGGCAGGTGGGGCAGTCGCAGAATTCATCTTACCCCCTCTCCAGGTGCTGCTGGTGGCCGCTCTCCTGGCCTCAGGGGCCCGGTTGTTGGTGTAGTCATCGGCAAGGGCAGCTGTAGCCGTGGACCCCTTTGGCTTCTGGTCTCGGATGAACTGGCGGAGATCCTCAGGGCAGTTCCACAAGAGTTGCTCCGTGATGAACAAGTCCAGGATCTCCGGTCCGGTGGAAAGCTGCAGGCCTTGGGTCCAGTGGTCGGCAGCTCGGGCAAGTGCCCGCCGGTGGTCAGCCCAGGAGTCCTTTGGTCCCTTCTGTAGGCTCCGGAACTTCTTGCGGTAGGACTCTGGAGTGAGGTTGTACTGTTGGATCAGGGCCCGCTTGATGGTGTCGTAGCCCTGATCTGCCTCAGCAGGCAAGTCCCCAAGGATTTCCAGGGCCTTACCCCTTAAACGGGGGGTCAGGTATTTGGCCCACTGGTCCTTGTCCAGATGGTGCTGCAAGCAAGTCCGTTCAAAAGCAGTCAAGAAAGAGTCCAAGTCTCCATCCTTCTCCAGCACTGGGAAGTCCTCAACACGGACCTTTGGAAGTTTGGTGTCTCGAAGGTCACATGTGGCTGATGAGGGCCGGAGCTGAGCTAGCTGCAGCTGGTAGTCACGGTCTGCCTGTCGCTCTCGCTCTTCACGCGCTGCCTGCCGCTCTCGCTCCGCAGCCTCACGCTCTGCGTGCCGCTCTGCCCTGCGCTCTGCCAGGAGTTCCTTGTAGCCCTTCTGGTCTCCAGCCTGGAGAAGGGCCATAGCCATTTGAAGAAGGCTATCCGAGCCTCCCAGGCTCGGTGGAATGGCACGTGGTGATCTGCGGCACGCTGCAGAGCTAGGCGATTCACTGTCCCTTTCAGAGCGGAGGGCTGGCATCTGGCTCGTTGAGGAACCTTGGGTGAGCTCCTCCTCATCTTGTCCAGCAGTGCCAGGTTGCGCAATGTCCTCGGCAGAACGGTTTTCTGGCGTCGAGCTCCTGGAGGACTCGTGGGCAACCTCCTCATTGCTGTCCACAGCACCGTCCTCCCTCTCTTCGGCTCCTGCCTTAGCATTGGCCAGTTGCATAGCTCTGCTCCTGGTGCCATCAGCCATTCTTGCAGACTTTTGGTCACTGACACAGAACTGACACCTGATGCCTCCACACACCTTACAGTATCTGCACTCTGACACTCTAGTGTTGAGCTAGTCTGAAGACCCCAGCAGCCACAGCTGCTGCAGGCAGTCTTTAGTGTCTGGGAGTATGGGTCTCACACTCACACACACTATTATCTCGATCCCACCGCTATGCCACCAATATGTCACAAACCACCGGGGGGGTCACTCAGAAATCCCCCGCGCTGGCTACCAGTACGTCACAATCGGGGGGTAACAAGTGGGGGGTCACCCCTCCTTTATACCTCCCGACCGACAGAGCACGTGATGCGCTCTCTAGCGCCCCTCTTATAGTCAGGCCAATTATGGAATTGCCCGACAATAAGCAAGGAGGCCGCTATACTACTTATGCCGATTATTGAAGGGTCCCCGGTGAGAGTAAGGTATATATTCCCCCGACCTCCGCGGGCGGAATATATAAAATCTCCCCGAATCTCACTGGCCTCCCCACAATAATCCTTGGCACAATTCGCTGCCACCAACCGATTTACGGTAACTATTAGCCGAACACACAGACGTGGGATTCAAGATCGAGATAACAGAACAGCCCAAGATTAATTATATAATTTAATCAGCCTAAAGCACACTAGAAACTACAATATATACAATAGGGAATCTACAGAATATACATATGTCAGAGTACAGTTACAATCAAAGCATGGGTTACAAACAGGCATACACAGTTCCAGCAGTTACCTTGTTGCGTCTGGCCACAGGGGGGCGCTGTAGGCCAGGTTTCTAGGATCCTTCCCACAGATGTTTCCTACACGTGCCCCCAGCGAAAAGACCCTTGGAAAATGGCCGAAGTAGGGTTATCAACCTGGGCAGATCCAGGTCCCCTCCTACCTTCGTGACCTCACAGGGAGCACTGCTCCACCCCTGGCTTGAGTTATGGACAATATCCCAACATGGAATATGGGCCATAACTTTGCCTGGGAGCGTCGTAGGCGGACGCCAACGCTCTCATTGTGACAGTTATGAATTTAGCTACAGAACGAGGGGACTCATGACCTGTCTGCCAGTTCCCCATTGGCTGATATCACGCCTGGGGCATTTCCCAATGTCCTGCTCCCATAAAAAGGGTGTGCCGGCATCGTCCGCATGCGGAGACACCATTTTTATGGTTGCCATATTTATCGGAAATATGGCTTGCGAGATATGAACCATTTTTTACTGGAGTCGTTCTGTCTGGCTATTTCCATAGCCTTGCTAATGAGATACAACTCTTGTTACAGGGTGACGGCAGGGAGTCATCCTGTGTCCATTGTTCCCACACCACCTCATTTCCATATCACAGGACATGGCCATGGAGGTGTAAGTGGAACACTGAGAACAAGAAGGGAGGGGGCACTGCCAGGGAGTGATGAGCGATTATGACTGGAGTCATAATTCATCTTCATATCCCGGGATTTGCCTCACACTATCTATCTATCCCTCTATCTATCTATCCATCTATCTATCCCTCTATCTATCCCTCTATCTATCTATCCCTCTATCTATCTATCCATCTATCTAGCCCTCTATCTATCTATCTATCTATCTATCTATCTATCCCTCTATCTATCTATCCATCTATCTATCCCTCTATCTATCTATCTATCTATCTATCTATCTATCTATCCCTCTATCTATCCCTCTATCTATCTATCTATCTATCCATCCAGGCTTGTACTCATAGTGATGCAGTAGATGAGAGATAAGACATCGGGGGTTTCTAGCGGTCTCGGGGGTTTCGGGGGTATCTCGGGGGTCTTGGTGGGTCTCAGGGGATCTTGGTGGGTCTTGGTGGGTTTCGGGGGTCTCGGTGGGTCTCGGGGGTTTCGGGGAGATCTCGGGGGTTTCGGGGGGGTCTCGGTGGCTTGGTTTAGAGCATGTCCTTCCGTTTCGGCTCAGACTGTTTCTAATCATTGGTTTCAGCCATACTGGGTCCGCTCTGTAGTAAGCACCTGGACGAGCAATGCCCCCCATTACCTGTAGGGGGCGCCGGTGCTCAGCTGCTGTGGCCGCAGCAGTATAATGGTAACAGTCCCTTTTCCCGCGACTGTTACACTGCATTAAAGATATTTTAAGGAAAAAAGTCCCGTGATTACAATTTATGGTAATTGAATGCAGCATTGCGGAGGAACACGCCAAGAGGGGCTCCTGGGAGTGAAGTGAAAGTTATTTTGGAAGCCGTGTGTTTGTCTTGTGTATACTTCATCCTGTGTTCGCGGTCGCATCCACTCTGCTAATAACTCCCCTTCATGTGATAATTCTGCTTGCTCATTTACACCGGTGCTAATGCGGACAGCACCGGGCAGGATTGGTGGTCCTTCATCTACTGGCAGCGTTTCATAACCTCCATTATAGAGGTGTCACATATGGCCGTACACTCAGCGTCCGTGGCTCCATGTATACCCCATAGGTACTATTCCTGCCACGTGTCTTGGTCAACCCTTTGTATCAGTTCTGCTGCAGTATCTGATTGATAAGTAAAGCTCTGCTGATCTTGTTTCCTTCACCTGATTTTCTTTTTGTCTGGTGACATTTCTCTTCCATGTGGTGCCACTGCTGACAGCATAAAATAGGAAGGGGTTTTCTTTATTATATATATAGCTGGAACTTTAGAAAAAAACAAAAAAACCTAAGCCTAAGAACTAACACAGGTAGTTGTTACTTACCCGACTGTTATACCCAGTGTTATTCTTCATCGGCACAGCGCTCCTGCCGGCAATACAATGGCTTCATCAACAGAGCAGCGGCTTCTGATCTGCTCTGTAGACCGGCAGGACAGCTGACATCCTGCTGATTGACCGCCGACTCTCCACTGCCTAACTGGAGTATTCAGCTGTCAATCAGCATGATGTTAGCTGTCCCGCCGGTCTACAGATCAGAGGGGAAAAGAAGGGTCTGCTCTTTTGACAAAGCCATTGTATTGCCGTCAGGAGTGGCTTGTGACTGCTCTGTGCCAACAAACAACAGCCCCAGGCACAAAAACAGGTAGATAGAAATTACCTGCCTGTTACTGCTTAGGCACATTTTTTTTTTCAATATACCCTTTAACAAAAGAAAAATCCTCCCTATTTCATACTGTTATCAATGGCACCACATGGGAAAGAAATGTCACAATACCTGCTTGTTAGTGCTTAGGCCATTCACTTTTTTTTTTTTTAAAAAGTCCCTGATATACCATTTACCAAAAGAAAAGTCCTTCCTATTTCATGCTGTCAGCAATCGCACCACAAGGAAGAGAAATGTCAAATGTCACAAGACCTGCCTGTTAGTGCTTAGGCACTTTTTTAAGTGCCAGATATTCCCTTTAACAAACTAAAATCCATCCTATTTCATGCTGTCAGCAATGGCACCACATGGAAGAGAAATGTCACAAGAACTGCCTGTTATTGCTTAAGCACAATTTTTTTTTTAAAGTCCCAGATATCCCCTTTAACAAAGAAAACCCCTTCCTATTTCATGCTGTCAGCAGTGGCACCACATGGAAGAGAAATGCCACATGGATGAGAAGCAGCCACTCTTTTGATGCATCATCAGCAAAAGCAGCTGAATCACCAGCAGGAGACGTCTGTGACCGGTCTGTGCCAACGAAGAACAGCGCCGGGCACAACAAGCAGGTCTTGCATGAATTTGTTAGGAAAATTACTTTATGGTGTATGTAAAATAACAAATATTGTTTGTTTGTAATCAATGCCTCAAATTACTCGGAGTATTCTGGTATCCCATAGAAAATTATTCCGAAATCTATTGGGGTGTACTCATTTATGCTAAGCACTGTATATAAAAGTTGAAAACAAACAAAAAAAAAACCATATAAAGTATCACCGTGTGTAACTGTCCGAGCTAATAAATATAATTATCCCAGACCGTGAATGCCTAAACAAAAGCAAAACAATCACAATGACAGAATCTCTGCTCATTGGTCACATCACCTCCAAAAAATGGAAGAGAAACAGATCAGAAAGTCAGAGGAACGCGAAATGCAACCAGGAATGACAACAGCTCACACCGCAAAAAGACAAAAGCAAAAAATAAAAAATAGCCCATTTATAAGTATAGACCAAAAAAAAGGAAACACCAAAAGCAAAGACGGGACCACTGGGTCTCTGTTGCCCAAGACCTGGAAAATCTTGGCGCCAGCCCTTTCCCTGTGACTCCTCCTATCTGTATACACAGTCTGCAGCAGCTCTCCAGCTCCTCCCCTGTGACTCCTCCTATCTGTATACACAGTCTGCAGCAGCTCTCCAGCTCCTCCCCTGTGACTCCTCCTATCTGTATACACAGTCTGCAGCAGCTCTCCAGCACCTCCCCTGTGACTCCTCCTATCTGTATACATAGTCTGCAGCAGCTCTCCAGCACCTCCCCTGACTCCTCCTATCTGTATACACAGTCTGCAGCAGCTCTCCAGCACCTCCCCTGTGACTCCTCCTATCTGTATACACAGTCTACAGCAGCTCTCCAGCTCCTCCCCTGTGACTCCTCCTATCTGTATACACAGTCTGCAGCAGCTCTCCAGCACCTCCCCTGTGACTCCTCCTATCTGTATACACAGTCTGCAGCAGCTCTCCAGCACCTCCCCTGTGACTCCTCCTATCTGCATCCATAGTCTGCAGCAGCTCTCCAGCTCCTCCCCTGTGACTCCTCCTATCTGTATACACAGTCTGCAGCAGCTCTCCAGCTCCTCCCCTGTGACTCCTCCTATCTGTATACACAGTCTGCAGCAGCTCTCCAGCACCTCCCCTGTGACTCCTCCTATCTGTATACACAGTCTACAGCAGCTCTCCAGCTCCTCCCCTGTGACTCCTCCTATCTGTATACACAGTCTGCAGCAGCTCTCCAGCACCTCCCCTGTGACTCCTCCTATCTGTATACACAGTCTGCAGCAGCTCTCCAGCTCCTCCCCTGTGACTCCTCCTATCTGTATACACAGTCTGCAGCAGCTCTCCAGCTCCTCCCCTGTAACTCCTCCTATCTGTATACACAGTCTGCAGCAGCTCTCCAGCACCTCCCCTGACTCCTCCTATCTGTATACACAGTCTGCAGCAGCTCTCCAGCACCTCCCCTGTGACTCCTCCTATCTGTATACACAGTCTGCAGCAGCTCTCCAGCTCCTCCCCTGTGACTCCTCCTATCTGTATACACAGTCTGCAGCAGCTCTCCAGCTCCTCCCCTGTGACTCCTCCTATCTGTATACACAGTCTGCAGCAGCTCTCCAGCACCTTCCCTGTGACTCCTCCTATCTGTATACACAGTCTGCAGCAGCTCTCCAGCTCCTCCCCTGTGACTCCTCCTATCTGCATCCACAGTCTGCAGCAGCTCTCCAGCTCCTCCCCTGTGACTCCTCCTATCTGTATACACAGTCTGCAGCAGCTCTCCAGCACCTCCCCTGTGACTCCTCCTATCTGTATACACAGTCTGCAGCAGCTCTCCAGCTCCTCCCCTGTGACTCCTCCTATCTGTATACACAGTCTGCAGCAGCTCTCCAGCACCTCCCCTGTGACTCCTCCTATCTGTATACACAGTCTGCAGCAGCTCTCCAGCACCTCCCCTGTGACTCCTCCTATCTGTATACACAGTCTGCAGCAGCTCTCCAGCTCCTCCCCTGTGACTCCTCCTATCTGTATACACAGTCTGCAGCAGCTCTCCAGCACCTCCCCTGTGACTCCTCCTATCTGTATACACAATCTGCAGCAGCTCTCCAGCTCCTCCCCTGTGACTCCTCCTATCTGTATACACAATCTGCAGCAGCTCTCCAGCTCCTCCCCTGTGACTCCTATCTGTATACACAGTCTGCAGCAGCTCTCCAGCTCCTCCCCTGTGACTCCTATCTGTATACACAGTCTGCAGCAGCTCTCCAGCTCCTCCCCTGTGACTCCTCCTATCTGTATACACAGTCTGCAGCAGCTCTCCAGCTCCTCCCCTGTGACTCCTCCTATCTGTATACACAATCTGCAGCAGCTCTCCAGCACCTCCCCTGTGACTCCTCCTATCTGTATACACAGTCTGCAGCAGCTCTCCAGCACCTCCCCTGTGACTCCTCCTATCTGTATACACAGTCTGCAGCAGCTCTCCAGCACCTTCCCTGTGACTCCTCCTATCTGTATACACAGTCTGCAGCAGCTCTCCAGCTCCTCCCCTGTGACTCCTCCTATCTGTATACACAGTCTGCAGCAGCTCTCCAGCACCTCCCCTGTGACTCCTCCTATCTGTATACACAGTCTGCAGCAGCTCTCCAGCACCTCCCCTGTGATTCCTCCTATCTGTATACACAGTCTGCAGCAGTTCTCCAGCACCTCCCCTGTGACTCCTCCTATCTGTATACACAGTCTGCAGCAGCTCACCAGCACCTCCTCTGTAACTCCTCCTATCTGTATACACAGTCTGCAGCAGCTCTCCAGCACCTCCCCTGTGACTCCTCCTATCTGTATACACAGTATGCAGCAGCTCTCCAGCACCTCCCCTGTGACTCCTCCTATCTGTATACACCGTCTGCAGCAGCTCTCCAGCACCTCCCCTGTGACTCCTCCTATCTGCATCCATAGTCTGCAGCAGCTCTCCAGCACCTCCCCTGTAACTCCTCCTATCTGTATACACAGTCTGCAGCAGCTCTCCAGCACCTCCCCTGTGACTCCTCCTATCTGTATACACAGTCTGCAGCAGCTCTCCAGCACCTCCCCTGTGACTCCTCCTATCTGTATACACAGTCTGCAGCAGCTCTCCAGCTCCTCCCCTGTAACTCCTCCTATCTGTATACACAGTCTGCAGCAGCTCTCCAGCACCTCCCCTGTGACTCCTCCTATCTGTATACACAGTCTGCAGCAGCTCTCCAGCACCTCCCCTGTGACTCCTCCTATCTGTATACACAGTCTGCAGCAGCTCTCCAGCACCTCCCCTGTGACTCCTCCTATCTGCATCCATAGTCTGCAGCAGCTCTCCAGCACCTCCCCTGTGACTCCTCCTATCTGTATACACAGTCTGCAGCAGCTCTCCAGCACCTCCCTTGTGACTCCTCCTATCTGTATACACAGTCTGCAGCAGTTCTCCAGCACCTCCCCTGTGACTCCTCCTATCTGTATACACAGTCTGCAGCAGCTCTCCAGCTCCTCCCCTGTGACTCCTCCTATCTGTATACAGTCTGCAGCAGCTCTCCAGCACCTCCCCTGTGACTCCTCCTATCTGCATCCATAGTCTGCAGCAGCTCTCCAGCTCCTCCCCTGTGACTCCTCCTATCTGTATACACAGTCTGCAGCAGCTCTCCAGCACCTCCCCTGTGACTCCTCCTATCTGTATACACAGTCTACAGCAGCTCTCCAGCTCCTCCCCTGTGACTCCTCCTATCTGTATACAGTCTGCAGCAGCTCTCCAGCACCTCCCCTGTGACTCCTCCTATCTGCATCCATAGTCTGCAGCAGCTCTCCAACTCCTCCCCTGTGACTCCTCCTATCTGTATACACAGTCTGCAGCAGTTCTCCAGCTCCTCCCCTGTGACTCCTCCTATCTGTATACACAGTCTGCAGCAGCTCTCCAGCTCCTCCCCTGTGACTCCTCCTATCTGTATACACAGTCTGCAGCAGCTCTCTAGCACCTCCCCTGTGACTCCTCCTATCTGTATACACAGTCTGCAGTAGCTCTCCAGCACCTCCCCTGTGACTCCTCCTATCTGTATACACAGTCTGCAATAGCTCTCCAGCACCTCCCCTGTGACTCCTCCTATCTGTATACACAGTCTGCAGTAGCTCTCCAGCACCTCCCCTGTGACTCCTCCTATCTGTATACACAGTCTGCAGCAGCTCTCCAGCTCCTCCCCTGTGACTCCTCCTATCTGTATACACAGTCTGCAGCAGCTCTCCAGCACCTCCTTTGTGACTCCTCCTATCTGTATACTCAGTCTGCAATAGCTCTCCAGCACCTCCCCTGTGACTCCTCCTATCTGTATACACAGTCTGCAGTAGCTCTCCAGCACCTCCCCTGTGACTCCTCCTATCTGTATACACAGTCTGCAGCAGCTCTCCAGCTCCTCCCCTGTGACTCCTCCTATCTGCATACACAGTCTGCAGCAGCTCTCCAGCACCTCCCCTGTGACTCCTCCTATCTGTATACACAGTCGACAGCAGCTCTCCAGCTCCTCCCCTGTGACTCCTCCTATCTGTATACACAGTCTGCAGCAGCTCTCCAGCACCTCCCTTGTGACTCCTCCTATCTGCATACACAGTCTGCAGCAGCTCTCCAGCTCCTCCCCTGTGACTCCTATCTGTATACACAGTCTGCAGCAGCTCTCCAGCTCCTCCCCTGTGACTCCTCCTATCTGTATACACAGTCTGCAGCAGCTCTCCAGCTCCTCCCCTGTGACTCCTCCTATCTGTATACACAGTCTGCAGCAGCTCTCCAGCACCTCCCCTGTGACTCCTCCTATCTGTATACACAGTCGACAGCAGCTCTCCAGCTCCTCCCCTGTGACTCCTCCTATCTGTATACACAGTCTGCAGCAGCTCTCCAGCACCTCCCTTGTGACTCCTCCTATCTGCATACACAGTCTGCAGCAGCTCTCCAGCTCCTCCCCTGTGACTCCTCCTATCTGTATACACAGTCTGCAGCAGCTCTCCAGCTCCTCCCCTGTGACTCCTCCTATCTGTATACACAGTCTGCAGCAGCTCTCCAGCACCTCCCCTGTGACTCCTCCTATCTGTATACACAGTCGACAGCAGCTCTCCAGCTCCTCCCCTGTGACTCCTCCTATCTGTATACACAGTCTGCAGCAGCTCTCCAGCACCTCCCTTGTGACTCCTCCTATCTGCATACACAGTCTGCAGCAGCTCTCCAGCTCCTCCCCTGTGACTCCTCCTATCTGTATACACAGTCTGCAGCAGCTCTCCAGCTCCTCCCCTGTGACTCCTCCTATCTGTATACACAGTCTGCAGCAGCTCTCCAGCTCCTCCCCTGTGACTCCTCCTATCTGTATACACAGTCTGCAGCAGTTCTCCAGCTCCTCCCCTGTGACTCCTCCTATCTGTATACACAGTCTGCAGCAGCTCTCCAGCACCTCCCCTGTGACTCCTCCTATCTGTATACACAGTCTGCAGCAGCTCTCCAACACCTCCCCTGTGACTCCTCCTATCTGTATACACAGTCTGCAGCAGCTCTCCAGCTCCTCCCCTGTGACTCCTCCTATCTGCATCCACAGTCTGCAGCAGCTCTCCAGCACCTCCCCTGTGACTCCTCCTATCTGTATACACAGTCTGCAGCAGCTCTCCAGCATCTCCCTTGTGACTCCTCCTATCTGCATCCATAGTCTGCAGCAGCTCTCCAGCACCTCCCCTGTGACTCCTCCTATCTGTATACACAGTCTGCAGCAGCTCTCCAGCACCTCCCCTGTGACTCCTCCTATCTGTATACACAGTCTGCAGCAGCTCTCTAGCACCTCCCCTGTGACTCCTCCTATCTCCATCCACAGTCTGCAGCAGCTCTCCAGCACCTCCCTTGTGACTCCTCCTATCTGCATCCATAGTCTGCAGCAGCTCTCCAGCACCTCCCCTGTGACTCCTCCTATCTGTATACACAGTCTGCAGCAGCTCTCCAGCACCTCCCCTGTGACTCCTCCTATCTGTAAACACAGTCTGCAGCAGCTCTCCAGCACCTCCCCTGTGACTCCTCCTATCTGTATACACAGTTTGCAGCAGCTCACCAGCACCTCCCCTGTGACTCCTCCTATCTGTATACAGTCTGCAGCAGTTCTCCAACACCTCCCCTGTGACTCCTCCTATCTGTATACACAGTCTGCAGCAGCTCACCAGCACCTCCTCTGTGACTCCTATCTGTATACAGTCTGCAGCAGCTCTCCAGCACCTCCCCTGTGACTCCTCCTATCTGTATACACAGTCTGCAGTAGCTCTCCAGCTGATCCCCTGTGACACCTCCTATCTGTATACACAGTCTGCAGCAGCTCTCCAGCACCTCCCCTGTGACTCCTCCTATCTGCATCCATAGTCTGCAGCAGCTCTCCAGCACCTCCCCTGTGACTCCTCCTATCTGTATACACAGTCTGCAGCAGTTCTCCAGCTCCTCCCCTGTGACTCCTCCTATCTGTATACACAGTCTGCAGCAGCTCTCCAGCACCTCCCCTGTGACTCCTCCTATCTGCATCCACAGTCTGCAGCAGCTCTCCAGCTCCTCCTCTGTGACTCCTCCTATCTGTATACACAGTCTGCAGCAGCTCTCCAGCACCTCCCCTGTGACTCCTCCTATCTGTATACACAGTCTGCAGCAGCTCTCCAGCACCTCCCCTGTGACTCCTCCTATCTGTATACATAGTCTGCAGCAGCTCTCTAGCACCTCCCCTGTGACTCCTCCTATCTGTATACACAGTCTGCAGCAGCTCTCCAGCTCCTCACCTGTGACTCCTCCTATCTGTATACAGTCTGCAGCAGCTCTCCAGCACCTCCCCTGTGACTCCTCCTATCTGTATACACAGTCTGCAGCAGCTCTCCAGCACCTCCCCTGTGACTCCTCCTATCTGTATACACAGTCTGCAGCAGTTCTCCAGCACCTCCCCTGTGACTCCTCCTATCTGTATACACAGTCTGCAGCAGTTCTCCAGCACCTCCACTGTGACTCCTCCTATCTACACCCACAGATTTCAGCGGCTCTCCAGCACCTTCTTCAGAACTCCTATCTGCATCCGCAGCTCGTAGTAACCCTCCAGCACCTTCTTCAGGACTCCTATCTGCATCCACAGCTCGTAGTAACCCTCCAGCACCTTCTTCAGAACTCCTATCTGCATCCGCAGCTCGTAGTAACCCTCCAGCACCTTCTTCAGGACTCCTATCTGCATCCGCAGTTCGTAGTAACCCTCCAGCACCTTCTTCAGGACTCCTATCTGCATCCGCAGCTCGTAGTAACCCTCCAGCACCTTCTTCAGGACTCCTATCTGCATCCGCAGCTCGTAGTAACCCTCCAGCACCTTCTTCAGGAGTCCTATCTGCATCCGCAGCTCGTAGTAGCCCTCCAGCACCTTCTTCAGAACTCCTATCTGCATCCGCAGCTCGTAGTAACCCTCCAGCACCTTCTTCAGGACTCCTATCTGCATCCGCAGCTCGTAGTAACCCTCCAGCACCTTCTTCAGAACTCCTATCTGCATCCGCAGCTCGTAGTAACCCTCCAGCACCTTCTTCAGGACTCCTATCTGCATCCGCAGTTCGTAGTAACCCTCCAGCACCTTCTTCAGGACTCCTATTTGCATCCGCAGCTCGTAGTAACCCTCCAGCACCTTCTTCAGGACTCCTATCTGCATCCGCAGCTCGTAGTAATCCTCCAGCACCTTCTTCAGGACTCCTATCTGCATCCGCAGCTCGTAGTAACCCTCCAGCACCTTCTTCAGGACTCCTATCTGCATCCGCAGCTCGTAGTAACCCTCCAGCACCTTCTTCAGGACTCCTATCTGCATCCACACCTCATAGTAAACCTCCAGCACCTTCTTCAGGAGTCCTATCTGCATCCGCAGCTCGTAGTAACCTTCCAGCACCTTCTTCAGGACTCCTATCTGCATCCACAGCTCGTAGTAACCCTCCAGCACCTTCTTCAGGACTCCTATCTGCATCCGCAGCTCGTAGTAACCCTCCAGCACCTTCTTCAGGACTCCTATCTGCATCCGCAGCTCGTAGTAACCCTCCAGCACCTTCTTCAGGACTCCTATCTGCATCCGCAGCTCGTAGTAACCCTCCAGCACCTTCTTCAGGACTCCTATCTGCATCCGCAGCTTGTAGTAACCCTCCAGCACCTTCTTCAGGACTCCTATCTGCATCCACAGCTTGTAGTAGCCCTCCAGCACCTTCTTCAGGACTCCTATCTGCATCCGCAGCTCGTAGTAACCCTCCAGCACCTTCTTCAGGACTCCTATCTGCATCCACAGCTCGTAGTAACCCTCCAGCACCTTCTTCAGGACTCCTATCTGTATCCGCAGCTCGTAGTTACCCTCCAGCACCTTCTTCAGGACTCCTATCTGCATCTGCAGCTCGTAGTAACCCTCCAGCACCTTCTTCAGGACTCCTATCTGCATCCGCAGCTCGTAGTAACCCTCCAGCACCTTCTTCAGGACTCCTATCTGCATCCGCAGCTCATAGTAACCCTCCAGCACCTTCTTCAGGACTCCTATCTGCATCCGCAGCTCGTAGTAACCTTCCAGCACCTTCTTCAGGACTCCTATCTGCATCCGCAGCTCATAGTAACCCTCCAGCACCTTCTTCAGGACTCCTATCTGCATCCGCAGCTCGTAGTAACCCTCCAGCACCTTCTTCAGGACTCCTATCTGCATCCACAGCTCGTAGTAACCCTCCAGCACCTTCTTCAGGACGCACAGCTCGTAGTAACCCTCCAGCACCTTCTTCATGACTCCTATCTGCATCCGCAGCTCGTAGTAACCCTCCAGCACCTTCTTCAGGACTCCTATCTGCATTTGCAGCTCGTAGTAACCCTCCAGCACCTTCTTCAGGACTCCTATCTGCATCTGCAGCTCGTAGTAACCCTCCAGCACCTTCTTCATGACTCCTATCTGCATCCGCAGCTCGTAGTAACCCTCCAGCACCTTCTTCATGACTCCTATCTGCATCCGCAGCTTGTAGTAACCCTCCAGCACCTTCTTCAGGACTCCTATCTGCATCCACAGCTCGTAGTAACCCTCCAGCACCTTCTTCAGGACTCCTATCTGCATCCGCAGCTCGTAGTAACCCTCCAGCACCTTCTTCAGGACTCCTATCTGCATGCACAGCTCGTAGTAACCCTCCAGCACCTTCTTCAGGACTCCTATCTGCATCCGCAGCTCGTAGTAACCCTCCAGCACCTTCTTCATGACTCTTATCTGCATCCACAGCTTGTTGTAGCCCTCCAGCACCTTCTTCAGGACTCCTATCTGCATCCGCAGCTCGTAGTAACCCTCCAGCACCTTCTTCAGGACTCCTATCTGTATCCGCAGCTCGTAGTAACCCTCCAGCACCTTCTTCAGGAGTCCTATCTGCATCCACAGCTCATAGTAACCCTCCAGCACCTTCTTCAGGACTCCTATCTGCATCCACAGCTCATAGTAACCCTCCAGCACCTTCTTCAGGACTCCTATCTGCATCCACAGCTCGTAGTAACCTTCCAGCACCTTCTTCAGGACTCCTATCTGCATCCGCAGCTTGTAGTAACCCTCCAGCACCTTCTTCAGGACTCCTATCTGCATCCGCAGCTCGTAGTAACCCTCCAGCACCTTCTTCAGGACTCCTATCTGCATCCGCAGCTCGTAGTAACCCTCCAGCACTTTCTTCAGGACTCCTATCTGCATCCGCAGCTCGTAGTGACCCTCCAGCACCTTCTTCAGGACTCCTTATCTGCATCCACAGCTCGTAGTAACCCTCCAGCACCTTCTTCAGGACTCCTATCTGCATCCGCAGCTCGTAGTAACCCTCCAGCACCTTCTTCAGGACTCCTATCTGCATCCGCAGCTTGTACTAACCCTCCAGCACCTTCTTCAGGACTCCTATCTGCATCCGCAGCTCGTAGTAACCCTCCAGCACCTTCTTCAGGACTCCTATCTGCATCCGCAGCTCGTAGTAACCCTCCAGCACCTTCTTCAGGACTCCTATCTGCATCCGCAGCTCGTAGTAACCCTCCAGCACCTTCTTCAGGACTCCTATCTGCATCCGCAGCTCGTAGTAACCTTCCAGCACCTTCTTCAGGACTCCTATCTGCATCCGCAGCTCGTAGTAACCCTCCAGCACCTTCTTCAGGACTCCTATCTGCATCCGCAGCTCGTAGTAACCTTCCAGCACCTTCTTCATGACTCCTATCTGCATCCGCAGCTCGTAGTAACCCTCCAGCACCTTCTTCAGGACTCCTATCTGCATCCGCAGCTCGTAGTAACCCTCCAGTACCTTCTTCAGGACTCCTATCTGCATCCGCAGCTCGTAGTAACCCTCCAGCACCTTCTTCAGGACTCCTATCTGCATCCGCAGCTCGTAGTAACCCTTCAGCACCTTCTTCAGGACTCCTATCTGCATCCGCAGCTCGTAGTAACCTTCCAGCACCTTCTTCAGGACTCCTATCTGCATCCGCAGCTCGTAGTAACCCTCCAGCACCTTCTTCAGGACTCCTATCTGCATCCGCAGCTCGTAGTAACCCTCCAGCACCTTCTTCAGGACTCCTATCTGCATCCGCAGCTCGTAGTAACCCTCCAGCACCTTCTTCAGGACTCCTATCTGCATCCGCAGCTCATAGTAACCCTCCAGCACATCCCCCACATTGAAGTGGAATGCAGCCATGTTTTTCTTATCTCAAACAACCCCATTAATGTTTTTGGAGGACGTATCCTCTTACCGTACAGATACTCACAGGTCACGGAACGTTTTACGATGATTGGCTCTGGAAATGTTTCCTCGTGTATGATACTGATAAACGTATGGTCTGGTTTTCGGGAGACCCCATCTCTCAGCTCAGCGCGTCCCTTGTGGACAGTTTGACACTAATAAATGTTTTTATATGGAGACTGTAGATTTGCAATGTCTGTAATCACAGATCATCATCAGCATTACATCACTGGCGTAGAGCTTAGAGGAGTGCAAGCTGATGTTATCGGATAGCACTCGCTCCAATGTTATACTGTGGGGCAATGCTGACCAGCGATTTTTTTTGGGGCGCAGCATATATTGGAAAGCGTGCACCCATACAATTCAATGGATGCGTGTGAAACATCAGACTGCACTTGGATGTCATCAGAGTACAGCCAATATATGGCGGCATGGATAATGGAGAATATGGAGAAATTAATCTCTCCGTCTTCTCTGCACCTGCGATCCAATTCTCATATGTGTTCTCATTAGTGATTGGGCTTGCAGGAGGTAATTTCTGCTAGTCTGCTGGTTACCTCTTGGATCACATGTTGTGGGAGACCTATCACAGTCACTCCCCGCCTTTTCAGGATGGTGGAGTCTGTCTTCCCATGCCGACTATAGCTTTTGCTAAACCGGTCCGTGTACTGTTGTATCCCAGTGCTGCTGGAGATTGTATTACTTTGTGCGTAGAAATGTTGTGAAGTTCTCTTGTTGTCTTGTTGTTTCCTCCCTGCTCTTATTTTCCTCCTAAGTTCTTTTTGTCTTATACCTCAATGTGTGTGTGCCTTGAAATAGAGATTTGGTTTCCCCTGTTTGTCTATTTCTGTTGGCTTTATCCCTCCTGCTCAGGCCCTCCTCAGGGGTTGATGGGAGGGGAGATACACTGTGTGCAGAATTATTAAGCAAGTTGTATTTTAGAGGATTTTATTTATTATTGATCAACAATTATGTTCTCAGCCCAAAAGACTTATAAATATCAAGTAGTTGGATGCATGTGATGAAGCATTGTCCTGCATGCTAATCATGTTTTTCTTGATCGATAGTGACTTCTTCCTGTACCACTGCTTGAAGAAGTTGTCTTCCAGAAACTGGCAGTAGGTCTGGGAGTTGAGCTTTACTCCATCCTCAACCCGGAAAGGTCCCACAAGTTGATGTTTGCTGATCCCAGCCCATACCAGTGCCCACCTCCACCTTGCTGGCGTCTGAGTCGGAGTGGAGGTCTCTGCCCTTTACTGATCCAGCCTCTGGCCCTTCCATCTGCCCATCAAGAGTCACTCTCATTTCATCATCCATAAAACCTGTGAAGAATCAGTCTTCAGATATTTCTTGGCCCAGTCTTGAGGTTTTATCTCCTGTTTCTTGGTCAGAGGCGGTGGTTTTCGGCCTTCCTTACCTTGGCCTGTCCCTGAGTATGGCGCACCTTGTGCTTTCTGATACTCCAGTAACGTTGCAGCTCTGAAATATGGACAAACTGGTGGCAAATGGCATCTTGGCAGCTTCACGCTTGATTTTCCTCAATTCATGGGCAGTTATTTTGTGGCTTTTTTGCCCAGCACGCTTCTTGCGACCCTGTTGGCTATTTGCCATGAAATGTTTGTTCGGTGATCACGCTTCAAAAGTTTGGCAATTTCAAGACTGCTGCATCCCTCTGCAAGACATGTCACAATATGGACTTTTCAGAGCCCGTCCAATCTCTCTTCTGACCCATTTTGCCAAAGGAAAGGAAGTTGCCTAATAATTGCGCCCCCCTTATATAGGGTGTTGTGTCATTACACCGCACCCCTCCTCATTACAGAGAGGCACATCACCTGAGTTACTTCATTGGTAGTTGGCTCTCAGCCTATACAGCTTGGAGTAGGACGACGTGTATAAAAAGCATCATGTGAGCAAAATACTCATTTACCTAATAATTCTGCACACGGTGTAAGATCAGAGCTGGTCAGGAGCAGGGCAAGGAAGGCGGCCCAGATATTCTCACCATCAGTGGTAACTCTGTGATTAGGGTTAGCTAGGGGCCAGTCTAGGTGCTCTTGTGCCCTACACTGTTAGACAATCCTGGAGATTGTTGTGCTCCGCATCCTCCAGTGTTAGAGACGCTGGAGGGAGTGGAGCCCAAGCATGAGCACCTTTACTCCATTCAAGATGGGGTCATTGAAAGCCCGGTTCTCAGAGTTCTGGTGTCACATTCTGTCATGCCCTGACCCATGGGACCAACCCCTACTGGGCAGGGGGGTCGGTGCCCAGCACGCGGTTCTGTACGGTCTACCCATCCCGCTGTTCTTCCTTCCATATGGGGTACTCACATGGATTGCAGTCCTGGATCCTCCTCCAGCTCTCGGCCTGTGGCCTGCTCGTCCAGAAACATGCATGCACTGAACAGATCTTACAGGACATTCCCTAGGCGATGTCCGCCGCATCCTGCTGTGATTTAAAGGGCCAGTACTCCTTAACCTGGAAGTCCTTCTCAGCCTATTACAGAGAGGCGCTGGATATATGAGGCGACCTCCCCTTCTGGGAGGTGCCTGAGCAACGTCTTCCTGTCCCTTAGTGTGGCGTTGCTTTCCATCAGGTCCCTGTTCCCTGTCCTTGTTGTTGCCCATGTCCTTCTGCCTAACCTCTGTTCCTTGCCTCCGCTCAGAGCTGGTTGTCCTTGTCTGCTGCTCCAGTCCTTGCCCAGGTTTCCTGTTTTCTCAAAGAGTCCACATTGGTTCGGCCGTGACTACTCTGCCTCAGCTTGCTGGTCCAGATCAAGCATCACTTGTACTGAGTGTCGGGCATCTACATCCTTCCTACTTCAGGATCAAGACCGGGCTCGGTGATACCATCTATTTCCACTTTGGTCTGGACTCTGCTGGTGCTCAGGTCGTACCTACTTGCATTGCTACTCTGCCATACCTACGGGTATCCGGACCTCCATAGTGCTGCGCGCGTGTGCGCTCTGGACTCTACGCAAAGACTCTAGATATATGACACTGGTCAATAAAGCTCTTCCTTTCCCTCAAGCTTTGTCCGAGTCCGTTCCTGGGGTCAGCTGCCAGTCCTCTGTGGTCCTGTGGGATCACTGCCGCGCTCCCCTGTGGGTAGCACAACACATTCTCAGACTTTCCAGTAATCCTTATGGAAAGGGGAAATATGTTAATATTCCATTTTATACACTTATATTAGAGCTATTAAGTCCATAGCGCTTTAAAGACATCATCATCACTGTCCCCATTGGGAATCTAAATTCCCTATCAGAATGTCTTTGTAGTTTTGGAGGAAATCGGACAAACAGGAGGAAACCCACGCAAACACAGGGAGAACATACAAACTCCTTGCAGATGGTGTCCTTGGTGGGATTTGAACCCAGGACCTCAGTGCGGCAAGACTAGAGTGCTAACCACTGACCCACCACAAGACTAGAGTGCTAACCACTGAGCCACCATGTTGCGCCATGGTACAACTGTGTCGCCCTGGACAAGCCAGGGGCCACAGAGCACAACACCTATACACCCCACACTCCCTGCAGGCACATCAAGGTCAGACACAAAACCCTTGTTGCCTTCCTCCAGGGGCTGATGTCCACACCAGGGGGTGGAGCCAGGCAGTTGGTCTCCGCCCACCAAGGAGTTCACAGTCCTGGAGGCGGGAAAGACAAGCAGTCTAGTTTGGAGGAGGAAGTGGAAGGAGGTGAAGTAGAGAGATAGAGTTTGCAGAGGAAAGAGTTCAGTTTTGACAGTGAAAGTGGAAAGAGTAAAGTGACAGCTAAAGAGCCTGAAGTTGGTCCGGGTGTGTGGCCCGGATAGAACAGCAAGGTTGGCAGACGGTGGTGACCGTCTGCAGGAGTGGCCTATCGGAGTTTGCCGTAAGGACTGTGGACGGGCGGTGGCCCGGCGGTACCGGACCGGTACACAAGGAGAAGCCAGCACCATTGGCAGGGGCTTTTCGGACCCCGGCAAGGCTAGGAGTCGCCGTGAAGTTGCCGAATACGTTAGTGAAGGGGACCTCCGGGTTTCCAAACAGTCAAGTCCCGACAGAAGGCAACCGTCCAACCGTGAAGGGGAGACACCGCCACCACCAAGGGCAACCGTTTCCCAGGGCCAGCGCCTGCAGGCAAAAGGGGCTCCTCCGGCCCACATCCAGGTCGGGGAGCAGGTTACTGGTGGGAACCCACTGGAATCAACATAGAACATAGGTGCAGGGAGAGACAGTCATCACTAACCTGCAGGGAACAACAACACCGCAGCCGTCCGAGGGACCCGTCCATCCAGCCGCTTGTTTTACCGTGAACTGTGTCATCATCATTGGGCTGAGGGAGTACCTCCGTGCCGTGCGGCACAGCGCTGCCCCTGCGACCCTGCACCTCACCAGGCCCCGCAACCCGCCTGCCATCCACTCCTACCCCATCACCGGGCCCCGGGACAATCAACCCCCTACCCACGGAGGGGAGAAATAACAACAAAGCTGCTCCCTGTCACCGCTCCCGGGATCCCCGTCCAGAGCAGCGGTGGTGTCCACACAATCACCACAACCGTGGGTGGCGTCACGGACAATATCCCCAAAACCAAACCACCCCTTTTCACTCACGGGCGAGGAGCGCCGCTAGAGTCCCCGGGATCCGGCCCACCGCTCGAGCCACCGAGCAGCAGCAGCCGCAGAGCAGCGGCAGCCGGACCCGAGCAGTGGGAGAGCGCGGCGTCCCCTCCTCCGCCCGCGACAACTTGGCGTCACGAACAGGATCTTACCGCTCTGCCGTCTGGTAGAGGTGCACCTTGTTACCGCCAGAGGTGTCCGGCCAGAAAATTTCAGAAGCCGCCATCTTTGGCGCGAAAAGTTCCCGCTCGAGCGTCTCCTCGAGTAGTGGAGGCGCGAAGGCCAAAACCCCGCCCCGATAGAGGAGGAGCCGGAAAGAGGCTAAGGGGGACGGAAACAAGATGTCTGCGCCCGACGGAGCTGCTGGAGTAGCGGCGGTCGCAGCCGCAGTGGCACCCATGGATGGGAATGGGCCTGCCCAGGTCCCGGCCGCGCTGGCGGGGGGTGCCGCGGTCCCAGCTCTCGCTCAGGTGATGCCGTTCTCCTTGCCCTATATGCCCGGTGCTGCCTGGCTGCCGCAGTACGACGGAAGACCTGATGCGTTACAGGTCTTCCGGAAGAAGCTTAACCCGCTCCTAGAATTGTACCCCCTGACTGATAAGCAACGTGCAGCGGTAGTGCTGGGGCAGCTAACCGGCGCAGCTGAGCAGGAGGCGGAGACCTGGGCCGAGGGGGACCGGTTCTCTATAGCCACCATCTTTGAGAAACTACAGACTGCCTTTGAGACCCGTACCGAAGCCAAGCTGAGGGTACAGTTTTACCAATGTCGGCAACGGCCTGTGGACAGCATTCGGGACTACGCTTTACGTCTGCAAACCGCCCTCCGCACACTGAAGCGGGTGGACACCATCAATGAGGCGGACAGCAACAAAATGTTAGTAGAGCAATTTGTGCAGGGGATGAGGTCCTCCGAGGATCGCAAACAACTCCGGCTGTGGGCCCTAGAACACCCTGATATGGACTTTGCCGTGTTAAAGGAACGGGCCATTAAAGCTCTGCAACCCCCAGCTTCGGAAGTCTTGGAACCAGCCCAGTGGCCAGTTGAGACGGCCCCCGTCGTGGTGGCCCCTGCCCTACCAGCATCTCCCGTACCTACAGCTCCAAACAGCACAATGGAAGAACTGGCAGCCCAGGTCCGCCGCATGGATGGAGACCTCGCCAAGATTCTCACCGCACTCCAACCTCTGACCAGATCCCAGCCTCCGGCAAAGATACAGCTCGCTGACCGTCCTGAGGACGTCCCCTGGATGCAGCGGAGAAGAACCAATGACTCACGGTATGGACCCCCGATTTGTTACAGGTGCAGCAAACCCGGCCACTACTCCCGACGGTGTCCGTTAAACGAGCAGCCCCTGGGGCCACGGGCCAATCCTCAGGCGTAGAACCCCATGGCCCCCCAGACTGGCGGGACCGGTATATCGGGGCCCGGCCCATCATCCCCGTGGCTGTGGACGGCATACCGGTGATGGCTCTCCTGGACACTGGATCACAGGTAACCACTATACCATACACACTGTATCAACGGTATTGGGGGAAAGACGAGCTGGCTCCCCCAGATGCTAGTATAACACTGATTGCAGCTGATGGACTCCCACTGACCCAAGTGGGATACAAACAAGTGTCCATGACTGTGGGGCGAGCTGAACTGCAACACCAGGGTATGATTGTGATCATGAATGAACCCAGTGATTATAACCCGAAGATAGTGCTGGGAACCAATGTGATGGAGCACTGTATGAGTGATGTGCTGACCCTACTGCAGCAGCTGGCCGCAACGGCGGCGGGGAGCCGACAGCGAGCTGTGCAGCGGGAGATCCGAGCCTTGATGTACCGCCAACATGTGAACTCGACAGGGGGAGAGATTGGTGGGGCGAGAGTGATGGATGTTGTCCCGTTGATTGTACCCCCTAGGAGCGAGATGATGATTTGGTGTAGGGCAACAGTAGGGCCCCAGGGACGTGACTACCCTGCCATGATAGAGCCCATGCCCTCCGAGCACTGGCCCACATTATTGGCCGCCCGAGGGGTGGTAGATGTAAAGAAGGGGAGAGTGCCTGTGAGGGTGCTGAACTGCGGGGAGGAAGAAGTCAGGCTTCCCCAGTATGCTACACTTGCCAAGTTGCTCACTCTGGATCCCCACACCATCCGCGAGGCAGTTCCCCCAACCTCACCACCGACTGCCAGCACTCACCCGCCCCAAGGGGAGTTAGATGAGTGGCACCAACAGCTACATGTAGGCACTGACGATACCCCTACACATCACAAAGAAGGGGTATACCGGGTGGCACGGGAGTATGAGCAAGTTTTTAGCAAACATCCCCTAGACTTTGGGCAGGTTAAAGGGGTCCAACACCATATTCCCACCGGTGAACACCCCCCTATCAAAAAGAGGTACAGGCCTATTCCCTCTGCACACTACCAATGTGCCAAGGACATGTTGAGGAACATGAAGGAGGTAGGGGTCTTCAGGGACAGCTGTAGTCCCTGGACCGCCCCGTTGGTACTGGTTAAGAAGAAGGATGGCACCATGCGGATGTGTGTGGATTACCGGAAGATTAACCAGATAACGCATAAAGATGCTTACCCACTGCCCCGTATTGAAGAGTCTTTGGCCGCACTGAGAACTGCAAATTACTTCTCCACCCTTGACCTCACCAGCGGGTACTGGCAAGTGGCTATGGCACCGGAGGACCGGGAGAAAACTGCCTTCACCACCCCAATGGGGCTCTGTGAATTCAATAGTATGCCGTTCGGGCTGTGCAACGCCCCTGGAACCTTCCAACGGCTGATGGAGTGCTGTCTGGGGCATCTAAACTTCGAGACCGTCCTGTTAAACCTGGATGATGTGATTGAGTACTCCCCAGACGTATGAAGCCCACCTGGAGCACCTGGCCGAAGTGTTCGCGTCCCTGGCCAAATACGGGATGAAGTTGAAGCCCTCCAAGTGTCACCTGCTGAAACCCAGAGTGCAGTACCTGGGGCATGTGGTGGGTGCAGAAGGTGTCGCCCCCGACCCCGAGAAGATCACTGCCATCCAAGACTGGCCGAGACCAACCACAGTGAGGGAAGTAAGGCAGTTTCTGGGTCTGGTGGGGTACTACCGGCGCTTCATCAAGGGGTACACGAAGATGGCTGCCCCCATGCAAGACCTCCTCGTGGGACAGACCAAAGGTGGTAGACCCATCAGAGCCCCACTGGTGTGGGAAGAGAGGCATGAGGAATCCTTCCGTCAACTGAAGGTGGCCTTGACCGGAGAGGAGATCCTGGCGTATCCCGATTACAGCAACCCGTTCATCCTCTACACCGATGGCAGCAATGTGGGCTTGGGGGCAGTCTTGTCCCAGGTCCAAGATGGGAAGGAAAAGGTGATTGCTTATGCTAGCCGAAAGCTCCGACCGACTGAAAGGAATCCTGAGAACTACAGTTCTTTCAAGCTTGAGCTCCTGGCGCTGGTGTGGGCTATCACCGAGCGGTTCCGCCATTACTTGGCCTCAGCAAAGTTCACCGCTTTCACGGATAATAATCCGCTGACCCACCTGGACACGGCCAAGTTGGGCGCGTTGGAACAGCGGTGGGTGGCCAGGCTAGCCAACTACGATTTCACCATCAAATACAGGGCCGGTCGTGCAAACGTTAATGCTGATGCACTCTCTCAGATGCCCCACTTGTCAGAAGATGGGTGCGAGGATGACGACCTCGAGGAGATCGAGTTGCCTGCATTTCACCAGCCACCAACTGAGAAGGTGCATGTCCACCAGCAACGGGCGAATCTGGACCCGCTGCCCAGTCAGGAGTGGCAGGAAGCTCAAAACCAGGCGCCCGCTGTCCGCCTAGTTAAGATCCTGGTGGAGCAAGGTGCTGCTGGAATAGACCCTGCCGCCCCGGCTGAAGCCCAGTGCCTGTGGCGAGAACGGACCCGGTTGTATCTACACCAGGGGAAGTTGTACCGTGGGCTGATTAACCCGAAGACTCATGAGAAAATCCGCCAGTTGGTGATTCCCCAAGCTAATGTGCCCACCATTCTAAAAGCGTACCATGATGGTGCCGGACACTTCGGATGGAAGAAGCTGGAGATGCTGTTGAGGGAACGGTTCTATTGGAGTGGGATGCGGGAGTCTGTAGAGGCCTGGTGCCGAGAGTGCAGTCCTTGCACGCTGAGAAGGAAGGACGAGGCCAGCCAGAAGGCGCCCCTATACCCGATCGTTACACATCAACCGCTGGAGCTGGTCGCCCTGGACCATGTAAAGCTCACACCCAGTCGAAGTGGGTACACCTACGCTCTAACCATAGTAGACCACTATTCAAGGTTCATGGTGGTTGTCCCAGTCAAAGACCTAACTGGTCGTACTGCCGCTAGAGCGTTCCAGGCTTATTTCTGCCGACCACATGGATACCCTGAGAAGGTGCTTACTGACCAAGGCCCGGCCTTTGAAGCGGAGGTGTTCCATGAGTTTTGCCATTTGTACGGCTGCAAGAAGATCCGGACCACCCCTTACCATGCCCAGACCAATGGCATGTGTGAGAAGATGAACCACTTGGTCCTGACCTCCTCAAGACGTTGCCGCTGGAAGAGCGGAACCTGTGGCCAGAGAAGCTACCCGACTTGGTCGATATGTACAACAATATCCCTTCCAGCATACCTGATGAGGGCTCGCCCCGGTCGGCTACCGGTGGATCTGGACATGGGATTGGAGGCCCCAGAAGCACTCCCTTCGACAGCTGAATGGGAAACTCGGCGGAGGGTGCAATACCGACAGATTCAAGAATATGTCGAGAAGAACTTGAGTCGGAGTCGGGAACAGCAAGAGCAGCGCTTCAACCAGAAGGCGTCTGCTGGCCCTTTAGCCTGGAGATGTAGTGCTGAAGCGGAAGAGGAGAACCCACATGTTGGATGATCAATGGGAACAAACCCCATACGTCATACAGCCCACAGGATGGGAAGATGGGAAGGCCTACCAGATCAGTCGTGACCAAGGGGGCACTTTGGCCACGGTTTCCCGGGACCATCTAACAAGGTGCCCACCAGCATTGAGGGCAACGGCTGAAGTTCCGGTTCCTCCACCAGCGGAGAAGGCAAAAGAGGTAATCCACACCATGATGGGTGACTTCCCAGCGGACTGGCCTACACAGAACGGCGCGGTAATTCTTCCAGTGATACTGTTCCCACAACCCGTGGATGAAGAAGTGATGGAGGTGGTCAGCCGTGAGCCAGAACCAGTGCCAGTGCCCAGGGATGAACCTGTGCCCAGCTCCCCTATGCCTCCGCCTGCCCCACACGATAACAGGGAAGAGAGACTGATTGTTCCCTCTCCCCCGCTGCCTGTCACCACTGACACCGGACCCCGGAGGTCCACTCGCCCCAACCTAGGTAGACCCCCCACTTAGGTACAGGGAAACTACTATTTAGAGGGGGGGGGTGAACATTGTGTGTTGAAAGCACTGTTTAAAAGTTTTAAAGTTTGAAAATGAAAATGAATAATTGCTGGAAAGTTACCTGATTTACTGCTGATTGAAACCGGTCGTAGCCGGCAACTGGTCCCTGTTGGGACCCCCTTTACAAATTCGCATAGAAACTACTATGAACATGCCTGAGAACTTGCAAGGCAACCACAAACTTGTGGCCTGTAAATAAATGTTTGTTGCAGCTTCCACCGTTACCGCCTACGGAGAGGCAGATTGGAGGAAGGGCCCGCAGTGGAGTAGGCTGGGGCCCAGCCACCACAGGAACCGGTGGCAATCCTCTGGGGGTTTCAGGGGTTCCCCATGGATGTGGGTCCCCTGGAAAGGACAGAACCCGCTCGGGCAATTTGTGCAGGACTGGGGTCAAGGGGTGCTGCCTGTTGCTTAGGGGCAGCATCAGGGCCAGGTTGCTTGGGTGGGAGAGAGCGGAAGCCGTAACCGTTTACCGTAACGTTTAAGTAAGAGTACCTCCCGATGTGGGAAGATGTTATTATACTTGTATGTCTGTTACCGTTTTCTATATTTTTATATTTTCCAGTTGGTGAAAATAAAACCGGTGATGGACGGGCAGCCCGAGGACGGTCTGCATTTTGCTAAGGGGAAATGTGTCGCCCTGGACAAGCCAGGGGCCACAGAGCACAACACCTATACACCCCACACTCCCTGCAGGAACATCAAGGTCAGACACAAAACCCTTGTTGCCTTCCTCCAGGGGCTGATGTCCACACCAGGGGGTGGAGCCAGGCGGTTGGTCTCCGCCCACCGAGGAGTTCACAGTCCTGGAGGCGGGAAAGACAAGCAGTCTAGTTTGGAGGAGGAAGTGGAAGGAGGTGAAGTAGAGAGATAGAGTTTGGAGAGGAAAGAGTTCAGTTTTGACAGTGAAAGTGGAAAGAGTAAAGTGACAGCTAAAGAGCCTGAAGTTGGTCCGGGTGTGTGGCCCGGACAGAACAGCAAGGTTGGCAGACGGTGGTGACCGTCTGCAGGAGTGGCCTATCGGAGTTTGTCGTAAAGACCGTGGACGAGCGGTGGCCCGGCGGTACCGGACCGGTACACAAGGAGAAGCCAGCACCATTGGCAGGGGCTTTTCGGACCCCGGCAAGGCTAGGAGTGAAGTTGCCGAATCCGTTAGTGAAGGAGACCTCCGGGTTTCCAAACAGTCAGGTCTTGACAGAAGGCAACCGTCCAACCGTGAAGGGGAGACACCGCCACCACCAAGGGCAACCGTTTCCCAGGGCCAGCGCCTGCGGGCAAAAGGGGCTCCTCCGGCCCACATCCAGGTCGGGGAGCGGGTTACCGGTGGGAACCCATCGGAATCAACATAGAACATAGGTGCAGGGTGAGACAGTCATCACTAACCTGCAGGGAACAATAACACCGCAGCCGTCCGAGGGACCCGTCCATCCAGCCGCTTGTTTTACCGTGAACTGTGTCATCATCATTGGGCTGAGGGAGTACCTCCGTGCCGTGCGGCACAGCGCTGCCCCTACGACCCTGCACCTCACCAGGCCCCACAACCCGCCTGCCATCCACTCCTACCCCATCACCGGGCCCCGGGACAACCAACCCCCTACCCACGGAGGGGAGAAATAACAACAAAGCTTCTCCCTGTCACCGCTCCCGGGATCCCGTCCAGAGCAGAGGTGGTGTCCACACAATCACCACAACCGTGGGTGGCGTCACGGACAATATCCCCAAAACCAAACCACCCCTTTTCACTCACGGGCGAGGAGTGCCGCTCGAGTCCCCGGGATCCGGCCCAACGCTCGAGCCACCAAGCAGCAGCAGCTGCAGAGCAGCGGCAGCCGGACCCGAGCAGGTCGTCACAAGGTACTTCACAAGCTGCCCTTCTGTGGAATATTCCACCTCCCTCTTGGTTCTGGGTCCCTATCTAAATAGTGTTGCCTCCAACAGCAAACCAAATCCTAGATACACCCTGCACCACACCCACCAGGCACACCAGTGGGCGGCTTGAGTGGAATAGAGTCGCCCACCTGGGGGGTCAGGGAGGGGAGGTGAGGAGTGTAGTCAGTGAGTTAGTGAGTAGAGGGAGAGTTGGGAAGTAGCCCTCGAGCTGTGAGGAGCTCAGAGGAAGTCGGGAGTGGTGGCTCCTGAAGGAACTGTCTAGGTTGCAGATGGTGGTCTGGGCCTAGAGGAGTCGGATGAGGCGAGGTGCCTGGACCTGTCGAGGAGGACAGCCGGCAGCCAAGCACCACCACCGGTTCCGGGACCGAAGGCACAACGGGGTACACGGACCCTAGGTTGGGGAGTAGCTTCAGGCAACCTGATAATTTACCTGAGGAGAACGGAGTCTTTATGATCTGTTTCCACCCGCTCCAGAATCGGGGTATAAGCATAACGAGGGGGATAGGACTTTCCAAACCAAAACGGTCCAGAAAATCCCAAGCGTGATCCCTGAGAGCAAGCTCCCTCACTTAGCCATAGTAGGGAGCAGGGCCCGGCTAGTTCCAAGCTACCAGGCCACCAAGTTGAAGTCAAACTAAGTGCCAGGAGACAGGTCTTGGATCACCAGGCAGCACCATTGGGGACGGGACCCGGACAAGCTTCCCTCAGCGGCAGCGGTACCCAGAGACTTGGTTTACCTGGTTGTCAGCATCTGCTTATGAACTGAGTGAGTACGAGAGTGTCCCCTGCACCCCACGGCACCCCCTTCACCGAGTCCCGGGGCATCCTCCTACCCGTGGAGGGTTACAACACCTTGCTGCCCCACTTCATCACCCCGGGTACTCCCAACGGCAGCGGCGGTACTCCCTAAATTACCGTACACCACAGGTGGCGTCACGAACTACATATCTACTCCCCTGTAAATATCCCCTTTCATTTGAGTGGCCGTGTGAAGCCCCTCCCCTGCAGCGATCGCCTCCGGGACCTCATGGAATTCTCTCCACTTCCAGGGACGCCGCAGGGTCTTCAAGTGCTGGAAATCTTCTGGCAACAGGTATGTCAGGTTAACTTTAATAGGAATCGTGAAACCACTCTCGGTTTTGCGGTCAGGATGAGGGGTGACTGCAGTTTAACTAGCGTCTGGGGCAGATGGTGTCTGCAGTTTGGTGCTATGGCCTCCCAAGAGTGAGGCTGGCCCCAGGGGCTCGGGTGTACTGTATGTGTGTAGAACCACAGGTCGTAGGAATAAGCAGTCCCAGTCCAAAGTGTCTTTCAAGCTGTTTACTCACTTTTTGCAGGTAGAGTGAGGCAACCCGGGCGATGCTGGG
This sequence comes from Anomaloglossus baeobatrachus, assembly GCF_048569485.1. Taxonomy (NCBI): domain Eukaryota; kingdom Metazoa; phylum Chordata; class Amphibia; order Anura; family Aromobatidae; genus Anomaloglossus; species Anomaloglossus baeobatrachus. The sequence continues at coordinate 252,834 of NW_027442085.1, read as the reverse complement.
ATGAACCAGGTGGAACCAGGTATCCTTCAGGCTGATATAGGGGTGACTGCTGACTCGCCTTCCTAGCACCTTTGTTTCAGACCACCCCTGACTTAAAGTACCGTTGGATGCATCCAGGGAAGTCGCTGATACCTTTTCTCCCCTTTCTGACCCGTTTGCTGGCAGTGTGGACCAAGGATAAGATGGCTCCCGGCTCGATCCTCCTTATGGGTCCCCTCGTTGCTGTTGATGCTCGGGTTCTGTGTTGGTTGGCGTGGAATCTTTAGTCTCACCGCCTGCAGGGTTTAGCAGACCACTAAATGGATTGACCCCTTTGACCCCAGCCTCCACGATAAAGCCATAGCCGGTACGTAGATTGAATTCCTCTGACACCACGGTTGATAGGACCTCTGGCCTGGTGCTTGGCTCGTCGAAGGGATTGTTTCTCTTCCAGATCTCGGGTCGGCACCAGCTCCTTTTCAGGGGAGGGTGTGACGCCCTGGGCAAGCCAGGGGTCACAGGTCACAACACCACACGCACCCCACATTCCCTGCAGGTACACACTAGGTCAAAACACAAATCCTTGTTGCCTTCCTCCAGGGGCTGGTGCCCAAACCAGGGGGTGGGCCAGGCGGTTGGCTCCACCCACCAAGGAGTTCACAGCCCTGGAGGCGGGAAGAACCAGGCAGATAGGGTTTGGAGGAAGAGGTGGAAGGAGTTGAGCTCAGGCAGAGCTAGAGATAGAAGTGGAAGTTCAAAGTGAGAGGAAGTGGTAGAGGAGCTAAAGGAAAAGCAACAGAGAAAGTGACAGAAAGAAGCCTGAAGTTAGTCCGGGTGTGTGCCCCGGACTGAGACAGCAAGGTTGGCAGACGGCGGTGACCGTCTGCAGGCGAGACTGATTGGAGGTTGCCGAAAGGACCGTGGACGGGTGGTGACCCGGCGGTACCGGAGCGGTATACGAAGATTAGTCAGCACCAGGGCAGGGGCCTTTCGGATCCCGGCAAGGCTAGGAGTCGCCGAATTTGCCAAATCCGTCAGTGAAGGGGACGACTGTCTCCCAACAACCAAGTCCCGTTTGAAGGCAACAGTCCAACCGTTAAGGGGAGACACCGCCACCGCCAAGGAACCAGTTTCCCAGGGCCAGCGCCTGCGGGCAAGAGTGGAGCTCCTCCGGCTCATATCCAAGCCGGGGAGCGGGTTACCGGTGGGAACCCATCGCTACCAAACAACAACACATAGGTGCAGGGAAGAGACCCAGACCATCAACTGCAGGGGATATCAGCAGCGCAACCATCTGAGGGACCCGTCCAACCAGACGTTTGTTTACCGAGAACTGTGTCGTGTTTACTGGCTGAGTGAGTACCTCCGTGCCGTGCGGCACAGCGCTGCCCCTGCGCCCCTGCACCTCCACAGGCCCCATACCCGCCTGTCCACCATCCAACCCCATCACTGGGCCCCGGGATCACCAACCCCTACCCACGGAGGGGCAACACAACAACTGGCTGCTCCATACCATCACTCCCGGGATCCCCAGCCAGAGCAGCGGTGGTGTACACCTAATCACCACAACCGTGGGTGGCGTCACGGACAATAAACTATCCCCACACCCAAACCCCCTTTCACTCACGGGCGAGGAGCGCCGCTCGAGTCCCCGGGATCCGGCCCATCGCTCGAGCCACCGAGCAGCGGCGGGCCGCAGCAGCCGCGGCAGTCGGACCCGAGCAGTGGGAGAGCGCGGCGTCCCCTCCTCCGCCCGCGCCAACTTGGCGTCACGAACAGGATCTTACCGCTCTGCCGTTGGGTAGAGGTGCGCCTTGTAACCGCCGGAGGTATCCGGCTGAAAAATTTCAGAAGTCGCCATCTTTGGCGCGAAAAGTTCCCGCTCGAGCGTCTTCTCGAGTAGCAGAGGCGCAAAGGCCAAAACCCCGCCCCAATGGAGGAGGGGCCGGAAAGAAGCTAAGGGGGACGGAAACAAGATGTCTGCGCCCGACGGGGCCGCGGGAGGAGCAGCGGTCGCAGCCGCAGGGGCACCCGTGGATGGGAATGGGCCTGCCCAGGTCCCGGCCGCACTGGCGGGAGGTGCCGCGGTCCCCGCTCTCGCCCAGGTGATGCCGTTCTCCTTGCCCTATGCGCCCGGAGCTACCTGGCTACCGCAGTATGACGGGAAACCTGATGCTTTACAGGTCTTCCGGAAAAACCTTAATCCGCTTTTAGAATTCTACCCCCTAACTGATAAGCAACGTGCAGCGGTAGTGCTGGGCCAGTTAACCGGCGCGGCTGAGCAGGAAGCGCAGACCTGGGCCGAGGGGGACCGGCTCTCTGTAGCCACCATCTTTGAGAAGCTACAGACTGCCTTTGAGACCCGTACCGAAGCTGAGCTGAGGATGCAGTTTTACCAGTGCCGGCAACGGCCTGTGGATAGCATTCGGGACTACGCTTTACGCCTGCAAACCGCTCTTCGCACCCTAAAGCGGGTAGATACCATCAATGAGGCGGACAGCAACAAGATGCTGGTAGAGCAATTTGCGCAGGGGATGAAGTCCTCTGAGGATCGCAAGCAGCTCCGGCTGTGGGCCCTGGAACACCCTGATGTTGACTTTGCTGTATTAAAGGAGCGGGTCATTAAAGCACTGCAACCCCCAGCTTCGGAAATTTCGGAGCCAGCCTCATGGCCCATTGAGACAGCCCCCGTCGTGGTGGCCCCTGCTCCACCAGCCTCTTCAAGACCTGCAGCTTCCAGCAGCACAATGGAGGAACTAGCAGCCCAGGTCCGCCGCATGGACGGAGACCTCGCCAAGATTCTCGCCGCACTCCAACCTCTGACCAGATCCCAGCCTCCACCCAGGATACAGCTCGCCGACAGCCCTGAGGATGTTCCCTGGATGCAGCGGAGGAGTGCTAACAACTCACGGAACAGGCCTTCAACCTGCTACAAGTGCAACAAGCCTGGCCATTACTTCCGACAGTGCCCGTTAAACGAGCAACCCCTGGGGCCACGGGCCAATCCTCAGGAGTAGAACCCCGTGGTCCTCCAGACTGGCGGGACCGGTATACAGGGGCCCGTCCCATCATTCCCGTGGCTGTGGACGGCATCCCGGTGATGGCTCTCCTGGACACTGGATCACAGGTAACCACCATACCATACACCTTATACCAGCGGTATTGGGGGACAGACGAGCTGGCACCCCCAGATACTAGTATAACACTGATTGCCACTGATGGACTCCCATTGACCCAAGTGGGGTATAAACAAGTGGTTATGACTGTGGGGCGAGCTGAACTGCAACACCAGGGTATGATTGTGATTATGAACGAACCCAGTGACCATAACCCGAAGATAGTGCTAGGAACCAATGTGATGGAGCACTGCATGGGTGATGTGTTGGCCCTACTGCAGCAGTTGGCCGCCACGGCGGCGGGAAGCCGGCAGAGAGCTGTGCAGCGTGAGATCCGAGCCCTGATGTACCACCAACATGTGCACTCAACAGGAGGAGAGATTGGTGGAGTGAGAGTGATGGATGCTGCCCCATTGATTGTACCCCCTAGGAGTGAAATGATGATTTGGTGTAGAGCGGCGGTAGGGCCTCAGGGGCGTGACTACCCTGCCATGATAGAGCCCATGCCCTCTGAACACTGGCCCACCGTAATGGCCGCCCGAGGGGTGGTAGATGTAAAGAAGGGGAGAGTGCCTGTGAGGGTGCTGAATTGTGGGGAGGAAGAAGTCAGGCTTCCCCGGTATGCCACCATTGCCAAACTGCTCACCCTAGATCCCCACACGATTCACGAGGCAGCTCCCCCGGTTTCTCCACCTACTGCCAGCCCTCACCCGCCTCAAGGGGAGTTAAGTGAATGGCACCAACAGCTACATGTGGGCACTGATGATACTCCTACACATCACAAAGAGGGAGTGTACAGGGTGGTGCGGGAGTATGAGCAAGTTTTCAGCAAACATCCCTTAGACTTTGGGCGGATTAAAGGGGTCCAACACCACATCCCCACCGGTGAACACCCCCCTATCAAAGAGAGGTACAGGCCTATTCCCCCTGCGCATTATCAGTGCGCCAAAGATATGTTGAGGAACATGAAAGAGGCAGGGGTTATTCGGGACAGCTGTAGTCCCTGGGCTGCCCCGTTGGTGCTGGTCAAGAAGAAGGATGGCACCATGCGGATTTGTGTGGACTACCGGAAGATTAACCAGATAACGCATAAAGATGCTTATCCGCTGCCCCGTATTGAAGAGTCTTTGGCCGCACTGAGGACTGCAAATTACTTCTCTACCCTTGACCTTACCAGTGGATACTGGCAAGTGGCAGTGGCACCGGAGGACCGGGAGACAACCGCCTTCACCACCCCGATGGGGCTCTGTGAATTCAATAGTATGCCGTTCGGGCTGTGCAATGCCCCAGGAACCTTCCAACGGCTGATGGAGTGCTGTCTGGGACACCTAAATTTCGAGACCGTCCTATTGTACTTGGATGATGTGATTGTGTACTCCCAGACGTATGAAGCCCATCTGGAGCACCTGGCCGAGGTGTTCGCGTCCCTTGCCAAATACGGGATGAAATTGAAGCCCTCTAAGGGTCACCTGCTGAAACCCAGAGTGCAGTACCTGGGGCACGTGGTAAGTGCAGAAGGTGTCGCCCCCGACCCTGAGAAGATCACTGCCATCCAAGGCTGGCCGAGGCCAACCACAGTGAGGGAAGTAAGGCAGTTTCTGGGTCTGGTGGGGTACTACCGGCGCTTTATCAAAGGGTACACGAAGATGGCTGCCCCCATGCAAGATCTCCTCGTGGGACAGACCAAAGGTGGTAGACCCATCGGAGACCCACTGGTGTGGGAAGAAAAGCATGAGGAATCCTTCTGCCAGCTGAAAGCGGCCTTGACCGGAGAAGAGGTCCTAGCGTATCCTGACTATGGCTGCCCGTTCATCCTTTACACAGACGCCAGCAATGTGGGATTAGGAGCAGTCCTGTCCCAGGTCCAGGATGGGAAGGAGAAAGTGATTGCTTATGCTAGCCGGAAGCTTCGGCCAACTGAAAGGAACCCTGAGAACTACAGCTCCTTCAAGCTCGAGCTCCTGGCATTGGTATGGGCTATCACAGAGCGGTTCCGCCACTACTTGGCTGCAGCAAAATTCACCGCTTTCACGGACAATAATCCGTTGACCCACCTGGACACGGCCAAGTTGGGTGCGTTGGAGCAGCGGTGGGTGGCCCGGCTAGCCAACTATAACTTCACCATCAAATACCGAGCTGGTCGTATCAACATTAATGCTGATGCACTCTCCCGAATGCCCCATTTGTCAGAAGAAGGGTGCGAGGACGACGACCTCGAGGAGTTCGAGTTGCCTGCATTTCACCAGCCACCAACTGAGAAGGTACATGTACACCAACAACAGGTGGACCTGGACCCACGGCCCAGTCAAGAGTGGCAGGAAGCTCAAAACCAGGCGCCGGCTGTCCGCCTCGTCAAGACCCTGGTGGAACAAGGTGCCATTGGGATGGACCCTGCCGCCCCAGCTGAAGCCCAGCTCTTGTGGAAGGAACGGAAACGGCTGTATCTACATCAAGGGAAGCTGTACCGTGAGCTGATCAACCCGAAGACTCATGAGAAAATCTGCCAGTTGGTGATTCCCCAAGCTGATGTGGCTACTGTTTTGCGGGCATACCATGATGGTACCGGACACTTCGGGTGGAAGAAGCTAGAGATGCTGTTGAGAGAGCGGTTCTACTGGAGTGGGATGCGGGAGTCGGTAGAAGCCTGGTGCCGAGAGTGTGGTCCTTGCACGCTGAGGAGGAAGGACGAGGCCAGCCAGAGGGCGCCCCTACACCCGATCATCACACATCAGCCGCTGGAACTGGTCGCCCTAGACCATGTCAAGCTCACCCCCAGCCGAAGTGGGTACGCCTACGCGTTGACCATCGTAGACCACTATTCAAGATTCATGGTGGTTGTCCCCGTCAAGGACCTAACTGGTCGAACTGCCACTCGAGCGTTCCAGGCTTATTTCTGCCGACCACATGGATATCCAGAAAAGGTGCTTACTGACCAAGGCCCGGCTTTTGAAGCGGAGGTGTTCCACGAGTTCTGCCAGTTGTACGGCTGTAAGAAGATCCGGACCACCCCTTACCATGCCCAGACCAACGGCATGTGTGAGAAGATGAATCACTTGGTCCTGGGACTCCTCAAGACGTTACCGCTGGAAGAGCGGAACCTGTGGCCGGAAAAGCTACCCGACTTGGTCGATATGTACAACAATATCCCGTCCAGCTCAACAAAGTGCACCCCAGCATATTTGATGAGGGCTCGCCCCGGCCGCCTGCCGGTGGACCTGGAAATGGGGTTGGAGGCCCCAGAAGCACTCCCTTCAACAGCTGAATGGGAAACTCGGCGGAGAGCACAATACCGGCAGATTCAAGAATATGTCAAGAAGAACTTAAGTCGGAGTCGGGAACAGCAGGAGCAGCGCTTTAATCAAAAGGCGTCTGCTGGCCCTTTTCAGCCCGGAGATGTCGTACTGAAGCGGAAGAGGAGAACCCACAAGCTGGATGATCAATGGGAACAGAACCCGTACGTCATACAGCCCACAGAATGGGAAGATGGGAAGGCCTACCAGATCAGTCGTGACCAAGGAGGCACTTTGGCCACAGTTTCCCGGGACCATCTGAAAAGGTGCCCACCAGCCTTAAGAGCGGCGGCAGAAGTGCCGGTTCCCCTACCAGCAGATAAGGTGAAAGAGGTGATCCACACTGCGATGGGAGACTTCCCAGCAGACTGGCCTACACAGAACGGCGCGGTGATTCTTCCAGTGATACTGTTCCCACAACCCGTGGATGAAGAAGTGATGGAAGCGGTCAGCCGTGAGTCAGTACCAGTGCCCAGGGATGAACCTGTACCCAACTCCCCTATGCCTCCGCCTGCCCTACACGATAGCAGGGAGGAGGAACTGATTGTTCCCTCTACCCCACCGCTTAGCCCTACTTACGCAGGACCCCGGAGGTCCACCCGTCCCAACCTAGGTAGACCCCCACTTAGGTACAGGGAGACCGTCCTTTAAAAAAAAGGGGGGGGGAGGTGTTTGACTGAATTTTGTTTGAAGTTTTTTGAAAATGATAAGATGATAACCGAACAGTCACCTGATTCTACCGTGATTTGAAACCAGCCGTTGCCGGCACCGTTGTCCCCGTGGGGACCGTTCAAAAGGTTGCATAAGGGACTCCTTATGGACAAGCCCGTGAACTTGCAGGGCAACCACAAACGTTAAGTGGCATGTAAATAAGTTGTGTTACCGGTACCGTTTCCGCAATTACCGCATCCAGAGAGGCAGGTTGGAGGGAGGGCCCACAGCGGAGCAGGCTGGGGCCCAGCCACCACAGGAACCGGTGGCTACCCTCTGGAGGGGAAGGACAGATCCCGCTCGGGTAACTTGTGCTGGACTGGGGTCAAGGGGTGCTGCCTGGGTTTTAGGGGCAGCATCAGGGCCAGGTTACTTGGGTGGGAGAGAGCGGAGACCGTAACCGTTAACCGTTTTAATGTTTGCAACGTTTAAGCACTGAACCTCCCGATGTGGGATGATGCCATAAACTGTAAATATGTTACCGTTTTTTCTTATCTTTACAGAAAACAAAAAGGAAAATAAAACCGGTGTTGGACGGGCAGCCCGAGGACGGTCTGCGTTTTGCTAAGGGGGAATGTGACGCCCTGGGCAAGCCAGGGGTCACAGGTCACAACACCACACGCACCCCACATTCCCTGCAGGTACACACTAGGTCAAAACACAAATCCTTGTTGCCTTCCTCCAGGGGCTGGTGTCCACACCAGGGGGTGGGCCAGGCGGTTGGCTCCACCCACCAAGGAGTTCACAGCCCTGGAGGCGGGAAGAACCAGGCAGATAGGGTTTGGAGGAAGAGGTGGAAGGAGTTGAGCTCAGGCAGAGCTAGAGATAGAAGTGGAAGTTCAAAGTGAGAGGAAGTGGTAGAGGAGCTAAAGGAAAAGCAACAGAGAAAGTGACAGAAAGAAGCCTGAAGTTGGTCCGGGTGTGTGCCCCGGACTGAGACAGCAAGGTTGGCAGACGGCGGTGACCGTCTGCAGGCGAGACTGATTGGAGGTTGCCGAAAGGACCGTGGACGGGTGGTGACCTGGCGGTACCAGAGCGGTAAACGAAGATTAGTCAGCACCAGGGCAGGGGCCTTTCGGATCCCGGCAAGGCTAGGAGTCGCCGAATTTGCCAAATCCGTCAGTGAAGGGGACGACTGTCTCCCAACAACCAAGTCCCGTTTGAAGGCAACAGTCCAACCGTTAAGGGGAGACACCGCCACCGCCAAGGCACCAGTTTCCCAGGGCCAGCGCCTGCGGGCAAGAGTGGAGCTCCTCCGGCTCATATCCAAGCCGGGGAGCGGGTTACCGGTGGGAACCCATCGCTACCAAACAACAACACATAGGTGCAGGGAAGAGACCGTCACCGTCAACTGCAGGGGATATCAGCAGCGCAACCGTCTGAGGGACCCGTCCAACCAGCCGTTTGTTTACCGAGAACTGTGTCGTGTTTACTGGCTGAGTGAGTACCTCCGTGCCGTGCGGCACAGCGCTGCCCCTGCGCCCCTGCACCTCCACAGGCCCCATACCCACCTGTCCACCATCCAACCCCATCACTGGGCCCCGGGATCACCAACCCCTACCCACGGAGGGGCAACACAACAACTGGCTGCTCCATACCATCACTCCCGGGATCCCCAGCCAGAGCAGCGGTGGTGTACACCTAATCACCACAACCGTGGGTGGCGTCACGGACAATAAACTATCCCCACACCCAAACCCCCTTTCACTCACGGGCGAGGAGCGCCGCTCGAGTACCCGGGATCCGGCCCATCGCTCGAGCCACCGAGCAGCGGCAGGCCGCAGCAGCCGCGGCAGCCGGACCCGAGCAGTGGGAGAGCGCGGCGTCCCCTCCTCCGCCCGCGACAAGGGTTGCACTGGGGGTTGCCTTGCCCTTACGCGGCGCCGAACTCCACGGGATGGTCTCCGCATCACCATTACCTGGTCGTCTGCGGGCTCCCAGGTCACACGCATGCTGGGCATAAAGACTTTTAATTCTTTGTCTTCCTCTGGCTGCGCTGGCAGCGGCTGCGGAGATGAGCTCTAATCAGCTGGCCAGGGTGGTGGACTCCTGTCTGACACAGAGGTTGCTGGGACCGCTCTGGGTCCAGACGGCAGCCTGGGGACCAAGTACATGTCCACCAGGTGGGCTGGGAACCGAATCTTCAAGTCCTCTTTAAGTCGAGCCGCCTCTTCGGCCACTTCTGGCAGGAACCCATGGGCGGCATCCCCAGTCAGCGACTGGGGGCTGTGACCATTTCTGGTCTGCAGGTAGGGGTAGAAGACGTTGCAGCCTGGTCTAGCCTGGCCGGATGGGGCGCTGCTGTGGCCTGGTCTGGCCGGACACGGCATTGCTGCACCGGACGTTGCAGCAGGGGTCACAGCGGGAACCACAGCAGGGATTGTCTCCGGTAATAGCGCCGGCAGGTTCAGCGTGGGACTCACCCAAGGGCAACAGCAAGGGGGTCTGGGTGGTCACTTCTCTGCACGGTGCTGGTCGCGCGGCCCACCTCTCGTAGGCCCGAACCGCCACAGCCATCTCCCGCAGCTCCGAGTGCCACTCCATCACTTGCTGGAGGATCCGTGCTTGCATCCGGTCACAGAACTGGGCGAGCTCCCAGTCCTACTAGGCAGCAGTGCCTGGTTCTGGCTCACTGCTTGCAGATGCCATCCTCTCTCCGTCGCTGGTCACCAGGTTCTGGTCACGCTGCAGCCTAAGTTTTGTTTTTTCTCTCAGTTTCGTTTCTTTTTCCACCAGCCTGGAACATCCCCATTGTCTAAGGTCAGATCCACCCTCATCTTCTTTGTGCACTCGGTCAGAGCACTCCAGGGGTCTCGGGGTAGCCACGCCTCTTCGTGGGCGTTTACTTCTTTTTGCGCAGGCTGCTGTTGTTTTCGTGGCTTGCTTTCTGCGGCGGCAATATGGCGGCATTTCAAATTTTTCAAGTGGACCGCCAAGGCGCACAGTCACCTGTCTGAACAGGTCTAGTCCTTATCCTGTTTGTGACGCCAATTGTGAAGCCCATCACCTGCAGCGATCGCCTCCGGGACCTCAGGGAATTCTCTCCACTTTTAGGGACGCCGCAGGGTCTTCACGTGCTGGAAATCTTCTGGCAACAGGTATGTCAGGTTAACTTTAATAGGAATCGTGACACCACTCTCGGTTTTGCGGTCAGGATGAGGGGTGACCGCCACTGCAGTTTAACGAGCGTCTGGGGCAGATGGTGTCTGCAGTTTGGTGTTATGGCCTCCCGAGAGTGAGGCTGGCCCCAGGGGCTCGGGTGTAGGTGTGTGTAGAACCACAGGTCGCAGGAATAAGCAGACTCAGTCCAAAGTGTCTTTCAAGCTGTTTACTCACTTTTTGCAGGTAGAGTGAGGCAACCCGGGTGATGCTCGGATGAACCAGGTGGAACAAGGTATCCTTCAGGCTGATATAGGGGTGACTACTGACTCGCCTTCCTAGCACCTTTGTTTCGGACCACCCCTGACTTAAAGTACCGTTGGATGCATCCAGGGAAGTCGCTGATACCTTTTCTCCCCTTTCTGACCCGTTTGCTGACAGCGTGGACCAAGGATAAGATGGCTCCAGGCTCGATCCTCCTTATGGGCCCCCTCGATGCTGTTGATGCTCGGGTTCTGTGCTGGTTGGTGTGGAACCTCTAGTCCCACCGCCTGCAGGGTTTAGCAGACCACTAAATGGATGTCTGGCTCTAGGGACCTGTTCCCCGTGCGTGCTTCATTACCAGAAGTCCCCGTACTCAACTCCTTACTGCTCTCTTTCTTCGGGTGTCTTTCAGTCTGACTTGGTGGTAATGTTCTCCCCCGCCAGCAGCCACTGCACGTGCAGGGTCTGACTGTTCCGCTCTTCAGCCCTACACTTCAGACACGGCTGCTCCACTCCTCCTCTGACTGCCACTGCACAACTCTCCTCCAGCTTCACTACAGCACCACACTAACTGAGATGTGGAGGCCACGGCCCCTCCTGGGTCCAACCAAGGGTCCCCTCTAATGTGTGTGTGTGACCTAGTTAAAGTGTGCCTGTGCGTACCCACCCTCCTCAACCTTTGGGATTACTTGTTTGTACTGACCCAGAATGGGTGCAGTACTCAGTGGTGCCTGACCAGGTCAGGGGCGCCACAGCCGCATGACCCCCGAGTCCGGAGACCCTCGAGCCACAGCGAACCCGGATCCGAGCCGCTCGGCTGCTTCTACGGGGGCGGCACACTATCATAAGACAAGCAACACAGTTTTGGACTCACCAAGGCATGATACGAAATCTGAAAAAGGGCCTCAACGTTTCCGACTGATTTCCAAATTCGGTGCCCCCTCTAGGACCCGGGAGCGACTGCAGTCTCAGCAGCGCCACTGCTACAACATAAAGCACTGCAAGCCTGTAGCGAGAGGATTGTGGCAGGCGTCCATGTGGCTCCTGATTTATTTTAAGCCACGGTTCTGGAGTCCAGACGCAGCCATTGTAGCTTACGTAACATTTTCTCTTCCAATATGTCTGTGTTGTAAGATAACATTCCTGCCATAACCGCCGCGCAGTATATATGTATACCCTTGGGTCGTGTTTAGTGCGGCCATCTGCCGAGCAACCGTGTCTCAGTGGCATAGATCACTAGAAAGGCAAGAAGTCTGCATCCCTTTCATTTTAATGAGCAATAATTCACCGTCTGCCATGAGGCGGCCCATATGCGCCGTGCATTCGCCGCGCACTGCCCCACCATTTGAAGCTTGCGTCTTCGGCCTCCTGCATTCTTATCACCTCCCCTAGGGAGACAGGCTCCACTTCTCTTTCAAGAACTTACGACTAAAATAGTCCTCTTCCTGTAACATATGCTGAGCATGCAGCTCAGGAGATCCAGATCCATGTGACGGATCTCGCCACCCCTCCAATGGTGCTGAGCCAGAAAATGAAGGCGGGGAAGGAGGGGGCGCTGGGGTTTCAAAAGAAAACAAAATAGACGGGGGTCGCAAAAACAGGAAAGTCATGGGGAGCCTGTCAGCCGGATACAAGATGGATCTTACGCGGGCTCCGTGTGTTCACCCAAAAATATACTCACCTTTTGTCCGCCCCGCGGGTCCGTTCTGAAGAGTGAGCCATCCAGACCCGTGATCGTTCATATTCTGTATCCCATATAGATACATGAATAAGTATCTGATCCAAATAGCACTGACATACGCATCCTCCGAGCGAGCGGGACATAATGGACTGCACAGAAATGGGATCTCCCTGACATACGCATCCTCCAAGCGAGCGGGAAAATATGGACTGTACAGAAATGGGATCTCTCTGACATACACATCCTCCAAGCGAGCGGGAAAATATGGACTGTACGGAAATGGGATCTCTCTGACATACGCATCCTCCGAGCGAGCGGGACATAATGGACTGCACAGAAATGGGATCTCCCTGACATACGCATCCTCCGAGCGAGCGGGAAAATATGGACTGTACGGAAATGGGATCTCTCTGACATACGCATCCTCCAAGCGAGCGGGACATAATGGACTGCACAGAAATGGGATCTCTCTGACATACGCATCCTCCGAGCGAGCGGGACATAATGAACTGCACAGAAATGGGATCTCTCTGACATACGCATCCTCCAAGCAAGGCGGAAAATATGGACTGTACGGAAATGGGATCTCCCTGACATACGCATCCTCCAAGCAAGCGGGACATAATGAACTGCACAGAAATGGGATCTCTGTGACATACGCATCCTCCGAGCGAGCGGGACATAATGGACTGCACAGAAATGGGATCTCTCTGACATACGCATCCTCCGAGCGAGCGGGACATAATGGACTGCACAGAAATGGGATCTCTCTGACATACGCATCCTCCGAGCGAGCGGGACATAATGGACTGCACAGAAATGGGATCTCTCTGACATACACATCCTCCAAGCGAGCGGGACATTATGGACTGTACAGAAATGGGATCTCTCTGACATACACATCCTCCAAGCGAGCGGGACATAATGGACTGCACAGAAATGGGATCTCTCTGACATACGCATCCTCCAAACGAGCGGGAAAATATGGACTGTACGGAAATGGGATCTCCCTGACATACGCATCCTCCAAGCGAGCGGAACATTATGCACTGTATAGAAATGGGATCTCCCTGACATACGCATCCTCCAAGCGAGCGGAACATTATGCACTGTATAGAAATGGGATCTCTCTGACATACGCATCCTCCGAGCGAGCGGGACATTATGCACTGTATAGAAATGGGATCTCCCTGACATACGCATCCTCCAAGCGAGCGGAACATTATGCACTGTATAGAAATGGGATCTCCCTGACATACGCATCCTCCAAGCGAGCGGAACATTATGCACTGTATAGAAATGGGATCTCCCTGACATACGCATCTTCCGAGCGAGCGGGACATTATGCACTGTATAGAAATGGGATCTCCCTGACATACGCATCCTCCAAGCGAGCGGGAGAATATGGACTGAACAGAAATGGGATCTCTCTGACATACGCATTCCCTGAGCGAGCGGGACATTATGGACTGTACAGAAATCGGATCTCTCTGACATACGCATCCTCCAAGCGAGCGGGAGAATATGGACTGTAAAGAAATGGGATCTCTCTGACATACGCATCCTCCAAGCGAGCGGGACATTATGGACTGTACAGAAATGGGATCTCTCTGACATACGCATTCTCCAAGCGAGCGGGACATAATGGACTGTACAGAAATGGGATCTCTCTGACATACGCATTCCCTGAGCGAGCGGGACATTATGGACTGTACAGAAATCGGATCTCTCTGACATACGCATCCTCCGAGCGAGCGGGAGAATATGGACTGTACAGAAATGGGATCTCCCTGAAGCGAGCAGGAGATTATGGACCATACAGAAATGTAATCTTCCTGACATACGCATCCTCCAAGTGAGCGAGCAGTTATAGACTGTATATAAATGTGACCTCTCTAACATACACATCCTCCAAGCGAGCCGGCGATTATGGACTGTATAGAAATGTCATCTTCCTCACATACGCATCCTCCGAGTGAGCGGGCGATTATGGACTGTATAGAAATGTAATTTTCCTCACATACGCATCCTCCGAGCGAGCGGGCGATTATGGACTGTACAGAAATGTCATTTTCCTCACATACGCATCCTCCGAGCGAGCGGGAGATTATGGACTGTAGAAATGTCATCTTCCTGACACACATTCTCCAAGCGAGCAGGCGATTATGGACTGTAGAAATGTAATTTTCCTCACATACGTATCCTCCGAGCGAGCGGGCGATTATGGACTGTAGAAATGTCATCTTCCTCACATACGCATCCTCCGAGCGAGCGGGCGATTATGGAGTGTAGAAATGTCATCTTCCTCACATGCACATCCTCCGAGCGAGCGGGCGATTATGGACTGTAGAAATGTAATTTTCCTCACATACGCATCCTCCGAGCGAGCGGGCGATTATGGACTGTAGAAATGTCATCTTCCTCACATACACATCCTCCGAGCGAGCGGGCGATTATGGACTGTAGAAATGTCATCTTCCTCACATACACATCCTCCGAGCGAGCGGGCGATTATGGACTGTAGAAATGTCATCTTCCTCACATACGCATCCTCCGAGCGAGCGGGCGATTATGGACTGTAGAAATGTCATCTTCCTCACATACGCATCCTCCGAGCGAGCGGGCGATTATGGACTGTAGAAATGTCATCTTCCTCACATGCACATCCTCCGAGCGAGCGGGCGATTATGGACTGTAGAAATGTCATCTTCCTCACATACGCATCCTCAGAGCAAGCGGGCGATTATGGACTGTAGAAATGTCATCTTCCTCACATACGCATCCTCCGAGCGAGCGGGCGATTATGGACTGTAGAAATGTCATCTTCCTGACACATTCTCTAAGCGAGCGAGCGATTATGGACTGTAGAAATGTCATCTTCCTGACACATTCTCTAAGCGAGCGAGCGATTATGGACTGTAGAAATGTCATCTTCCTCACATACACATACTCCGAGCGAGCGGGCGATTATGGACTGTAGAAATGTCATCTTCCTCACATGCACATCCTCCGAGCGAGCGGGCGATTATGGACTGTAGAAATGTCATCTTCCTCACATACGTATCCTCCGAGCGAGCGGGCGATTATGGACTGTAGAAATGTCATCTTCCTCACATGCACATCCTCCGAGCGAGCGGGCGATTATGGACTGTAGAAATGTCATCTTCCTGACACATTCTCTAAGCGAGCGAGCGATTATGGACTGTAGAAATGTCATCTTCCTGACATACGCATCCTCAGAGCGAGCGGGCGATTATGGACTGTAGAAATGTCATCTTCCTCACATACACATACTCCGAGCGAGCGGGCGATTATGGACTGTAGAAATGTCATCTTCCTCACATACGCATCCTCCGAGCTAGCGGGCGATTATGGACTGTAGAAATGTCATCTTCCTCACATGCACATCCTCCGAGCGAGCGGGCGATTATGGACTGTAGAAATGTCATCTTCCTCACATACGCATCCTCCGAGCGAGCGGGCGATTATGGACTGTAGAAATGTCATCTTCCTGACACATTCTCTAAGCGAGCGGGCGATTATGGACTGTAGAAATGTCATCTTCCTGACATACGCATCCTCAGAGCGAGCGGGCGATTATGGACTGTAGAAATGTCATCTTCCTCACATACACATACTCCGAGCGAGCGGGCGATTATGGACTGTAGAAATGTCATCTTCCTCACATACGCATCCTCCGAGCTAGCGGGCGATTATGGACTGTAGAAATGTCATCTTCCTCACATGCACATCCTCCGAGCGAGCGGGCGATTATGGACTGTAGAAATGTCATCTTCCTCACATACGCATCCTCCGAGCGAGCGGGCGATTATGGACTGTAGAAATGTCATCTTCCTGACACATTCTCTAAGCGAGCGGGCGATTACGGACTGTGCAGAAATGCGATCTCTCTGAGAACACAGATTTGTTTATCTGCACTGCCAGTTCCTTATCAGGTTTTAGACCCTTCCACACAAAGGTCATCTCTTTCCAGACCTGTTTTTAGATCCACGCTAAAAGATCCAGATGGACAAGGCCATTATAAAAAGGGTCAGTCAGCGGAAGGTATTTTCGGCTCTGTAGGCTGGGTTCTTACGTCCCATTTATGGCCTCTTCCTATGTATGAGATTTCACATAGAACGTCTTTTTTTTTATCAGAAGCAGCGCCACTCTTGACTACAGGACAATTCTGGTATTGCAACTCACTGACAAATATGGTTTCATACATCCACTATGTACTATTGAATAGAGCTGAGAAAAAGATTTGCAGGACCCTGCTCCAATGGAAACATCGATATTTCTTGGCTGATGGACCAGAGCCTAATCAACCTTCTACGACCTGACGCCTCTTCTTCCCCGACACCTTTTCTGATAAGTAGTCTTGGTGCACCATCATGCCACAAAGTATTAATGCCACAGGGTCTACTAATTAGATGACGTGCCAGGGATGCCGGCAGATAGTAAGAGGTTCACTGGGGTCTGGTCTGGTGGCCAAGGACTATCAACGTTGTCACTGAACCAGGGTCCTGCTAAGTTTTTTGCTCATCCCTACTGATGACATATTTCTCAGTTCTATACACACAGTTGACAGTCTCAGATTAGTCTCTCTCCCCAGTAGGGTTCCTAATCTACTGTTACCATATGCATAGATGGGTTAATTTCATGGGAAGATCACCAGTATGCTTTTGGAAAGTGGAAAGGAAACCCACAGAAATATCCATTGAGATGTTACTGGGTTGGAATCTCATCCTTTAAAAATATAAGAAATTATCTTGCCCTAAAAGTACCTGTCATGGGTATGAGACGGTAACCAGGAGTAAGAGCACCTATACTGGCCCTCAGACTAGGGGCCCTAGACTTTCCCTTATTCCAGAGGTAGGCTTGATGGTAGCCAGGTCTGGACCGCCAGCGTGGCCCAAAACTCCTGTGCAGTCCTGGTCTAACACCCCTTCTCCTCCACCACCTGGAGAGGGCTGGGACAGGAGTAAAGTTTCCTTTCCAGTCCTGACTCAGATTCATACTATACTACCACCATTACACCCATGTCCCAGTCATTTTCACTATTGTCTGCTGAGAATATCCTAGTTGCACACAGTTCCGGCCAGCATCTCATCCATGCCACCAGAAGGAACGGTCAATGTTCAGATGTCCACGGTCTCCTCGGCATGCAGGAAGCTGGGAGGCCGAGGCGAGGTCTGCTCCTGAAGATTAATTTTGAAGACAACCCTTTAAAAGGTGTTCTACAATTTGAAAGTTTTTCCTTATCTTATGGACAGGGGATAATTTTCCAATCCTTGGGGTAGGACTGATGTGGGAGCACCAGAGGTTGCTGAGCACTGTGCTTGGCTGATCTTTGGCAATCCCAATAAAATGAATTGAACAGTAGCACACATGATCAACCTTTCAGTCATGGCTCCTCAGAGCCCCGGTTCTTTGGATCGTTGGAGGCCATGGTGGTTGGACCACCAGCAATCATAAACTTATCCCCTATTCAGTGGATAGTGAGTAACTTCAAATTTGAGAATACCCCTTTAAATTACCACCCAACATGGTCACAGGCTATGAATACATCCCCCTTTGCTATACGTTCTATACAAAAACATGGCTTTTTCCATGTCTAGGTCTAAGACTAAGGTACATATGTTCTGAAAACAGTCACCTGGTCAAAACCTGATTGTATCTGACTGAATCTTGATTGGACAGGAAGGAAAATCAGGTTTGTCGATAATCACATTATCCTGTGTCTAAAAAGAACTTCAGGGCAGAAAGAGAAGTGACCTAACCCTGAACTTCAAGCACGAGGCTCCGAATGCCCCTAATTTCATGCTTGAAAGATTCATCCATGAATATTTTGACGTTGAGAAAAGTCACTTTGGTTTCTTGGTGTTCCACAAAACCAACGTGGAAAAATGTAAAAGATCTGAATAAACGTCTACATATAAATTCCAGCTTGTTATTAGAAGACCCATGTAATTAAAAAAATTCAGTATATAAAAGGGAAGATGAAAAGAATGACCAACACCAAGATCTATTAAGACAAACAGAGAAGTTTGAAGGCTCAAAAAGTCAGGAAAGTCTCGAGAAACTTGGTTGGTGTGGCCAGTAAGAACTAAAAATCCACTTGAAACCCCTAATTAAAATTACATAATTTAATGTTATCTTGACAAATATCAAAAAGCTATATATTATCTTCTCGATGTAGTTTATCCATGTGATAAACAATAGTACATTTGTAACTCAAAAAGCACTTGAGTATTTCCCAAAAATGTCAATTGTCACAGTTTAAAATTTAGGTAGCATGACCACCTAATAGCCAACAAGTACAGTGAAGATAAGACCTATGGTCCATCATGATAGCAATGACAACAAAACAATTGTTCCACAAGAGCAAAAAAGACAATGCCAATGGTCCTCAAGAGCAGTGTTGACAAGTCTAAAGGTATGATGACCCAATCTCACGCAAGTGCATTGAAAAAAGGTTCAATGCCCTACAAAAACAATGAAGATAAGACCAATGTTCCAGAAGAGCAATGAAGACAAGACCAATGGCACACGAGTGCAATGAAGACAAGGGCAATGTTTCTCAAGAGCAATGATGACAAGGCCAATGGTCCACGAGAGCAATGAAGACAATACAATTGGCCATTGAGTGGAATTAAGACAAGGCCAATGATCCTCAAGTGCAGTGACTAAAAGGCCAATAGCTCACAAGGCCCATGAAGACAATACAATTGGCCAATGAGAGGAATGAAGACAAGGCCAATGTTCTTCAAGAGCAGTAATGACAAGGTCAATGACCCATGAAAGCAATGAAGACAATACAGTTGATCAATGAGAGGAATGAAGACAAGGCCAATGATCCTCAAGAGCAGTACTGACAAGGACAATGGCCCATGAGAGCAATGAAGACAATACAATTGGCCATTGAGTGGAATGAAGACAAGGCCAATGATCCTCAAGTGCAGTGATTAAAAGGCCAATAGCTCACAAGAGCAATGAAGACAATACAATTGGCCATTGAGTGGAATGAAGACAAGGCCAATGATCCTCAAGAGCAGTGATTAAAAGGCCAATGGCCCACAAGAGCAATGAAGACAATACAATTGGCCAATGAGAGGAATGAAGACAAGGCCAATGTTCCTCAAGAGCTTTGATGACAAGGCCAATGGCCCACGAAAGCAATGAAAACAATACAATTGGCCAATGAGAGGAATGAAGACAAGGCCAATGATCCTCAAGAGCAGTGATGACATGACTTAAGGTATGACAACCTAATGCCCTACAAATGCAGCGAAGACAGATTCGATGCCTCACAAAATCAATGTTCCACAAGAGCCATGAAGACAAGACAACTATCCCACAAGAGAAGTAAAGACAAGGCAAATGCACCTCTAAGGCAGTGATGACAACACTATCTCACAGGAGCAATGAAGATGAGATAGATGTCTCAGAGGCTCAATGAAGGAACAGGCAGTGATTTATAAGAGAAGTAAAGATAAGACCAAAGACACAAAAGAGCAATGAAGACACCACTGTAGTCTGATAAGAACAATTAAGACAATGCTATTGTACCATGAAAGCAATGAAGACATAACCAATGTCCCGTGAGAGTAATGAAGGCAAGACAAAAGTCCCACAAGAACATTCAAGAGAAGGTTATAGTTCCCCAAGAGCAATGTGGTCTCACACAGAGATTTTCATAAACTTTGTCGACTGTCATGGCGGCATTGGGTTCTGTTCAGACTACTAACTCTGACACGCCACCTGATAACTTCTCTGAGGTCTGTAATCAGCGCAGGCTGACGTGGGCTTCAACCAACAGATTGGTAGTTTAAAGGCAGGTTAGCAACAGCTAATCTCTGCTGGTCTGCTTGTAAGTCATCTTTGATCACAGGAGGGAGCCAATCACACCTGCTCTCCTCCTTTATATACTGGCTGGATACTTCCATTAGTGCCAGCTATAGTTTGTCTTGGTTTGTTTATGTGTGGTGACCCAGACTATCTGGTGTGATATCTGTTGCATTGTGCAGTTGTGGAGTTTACCCTTCTTGCCTCCTACTCTTCTTTTTCTCTCTTTGTTTATTCCTGTGTGTGTGCAATGTGTCAGAGTCTTGGTTTTCCCTTATATGTCCTTATACTGGAGGGAGCAGGGTATTAGAATAGTTTTTTTCAGGAGTATAAAAAGGCATGGGACTCCAGCATCTCCACCATTAGAAGTAATCAAGAGGTGAGGGATAGCCTAGGGTCCCTTACTGTAAAGGACAGCATAGAAGCCTCCTGTCCTTTGCTATCCCAAAGTGCCATTGTGATATGAAGATAAAACTATCTCACAGTTTTGGTTTTGCTTTGTATGTCCTTATACTGGGGGGATGAGAAAAGTTTTTCTAAGGAGTATAGAAAGACAAGGGACTCCAGTGTCTCCACCATTAGGAGTAATCCGGAGGTAAGGGATAGCCTAGGGTACCTTACTGTAAAGGACAGCATGGGAGTCCCCTATCCCTCACTATCCCAAAGTACCTTTGTGACATGAGGATATTACAATATCTCACAGTTTTGTTTTTGCCTTGTATGTCTTTATACTGGGGGGAGGGGGGTATTAGAACAGTATTTCTTAGGAGTATAGAAAGGCATGGGACTCTGGCGTCTCGACCATTAGGAGTAATCCAAAGGTGAGGGAAAGCCTAGGGTCACTTACCGTAAAGGACAGCAATAAGAGCCCTCTGTCGCTCACTATCCCGAAGTACCATTGTGACATGAGGGTAAAACAATTTATCACAGTTTTGGTTTTGCCTTGTATGTCCTTATACTGGGAGGAGGGGGGGTATTAGACAGTATTTCTTAGGAATATAGAAAGGCATGGGATTCTGGCGTCTCCACCATTAGGAGTAATCCAGAGGTGAGGGATAGCCTAGGGTCTCCTACCATAAAGGACAACATAGAAGCCTCCTGTCCCTCGTTATCTCAAAGTACCATTGTGACGTGAGGATAAGACAATATCTCACAAGAGTAATGAAGAAAAAAAAACAAAGGTTTACAGGACTAATGAAGAACAAATCAAGACTAACTTATCTTGGGACAAAATTAATGTTCCACATGAGGAATGAAAACATGACTTTTTCCACAGGAGTAATGAAGATAGACCCATGGTTCCTACCGGCAATGGAGACTAGACCAATTGTCCACCAGAGCAATGAAGGTAAAGACACTACTACTATAAAAATACACAATAATGGGCAGATCAGTGTCCCACATGAGCAATAAAGCCAAGACTGATGTCCCAGAAGAAGGGCGAAATAGATCTTTGAAGAGTGAAGATTCATAATCATAAAACGTGAGCTTTACTGGGTACCAATGGCTATAGTTTGGCTTTTGAGGACCATAGCATTGGAAATCCAAGTTTACGTACAGTTCCACCACCACAAATAGAAGTCATAGTTGTCTCATTGACCATTGATGGATTTGGGGCATCTTGGATCTTAATTGTGGCCTACAGTGAATTGTAGGCCTATATAACACCTCTACATGTACTCAATCTCCATTCATCCTTTGGTAGAGGTTACTTTTCGGAAGCCAAGCTTAATGCTTCCTGCCAACTTCTTCTTTCGGAAGTTAAAGAAAACTGGAGCTTTTGTTTAGGTGGGCCTGAAATAATTTGACACCTTATCAAAGTGAAGGGCTTGGCTCATAATCTGTGCATGCAGCCGGGATCAATGAGTCCCCCGCGGTCCTGGAACTGTAATCAATAAGGTAGACTTGCTGCGCGGATTGCTAAATCTATTACGTAGACGCCTGGAGCAAGTGTTGATGCGCTGGGATTGTGCGCAGCTATATAGGTCATTACTAGCAACACCAGTAAGGTGTTAACAACACCCTCTAAATTATGATTAGCAGGGCAGCGCGAGGAAGCAGAAAGGAACGGAAATTAGGTGTACGGCTAATTACTGAACTCAGGAAAACATTTACAGACGTGTAACTGCTCTAGTCAAAAGTTCACTGTCCCGTTTACTTCACTTTGGAAGTGGCTGAGCTTTCTGGCAGTGCAGTGTGGAACCACGGACTGGGTCATGTACAAGGAACGAGAGTGTGCCGCATGGCGACATAGTACAATATCATCAAAAATATCCAGAACCTTATAAATGTATATATCTGATCCAAGCCCTCTTCACCTCCTGTCAACTACAACTCAAAAATAATTCCCAGATTCATACATGCCTTAACCAAGAAGCTGCAAAACCACTAATGCATGCCCTCATCATCTCCCACCTGGACTACTGCAACCTCCAGCTCTATGGCCTCTCTTCGCACACTCTACAATATATTCTAAAGTCGGCTGCCTGATTAATCCACCTGTCCCCCCGCTATTCCCTGGCCTCTCCACTCTGCCAATCCCTTTAATTGCTTCCCATTGCCCAACGACTCCAGTTCAAAACTTTAACCATGACATACAAAGCCATCTACAACTTGTCTCCTCCATACATCTGTGATCTAATCTCCCGGTACTTACCAGCACGCAACCTCTGATCCTCACAAGATCTCCTTCTCTACTCCCCTCTCATCTTCTCTTCCCACAATCGCATACAAGATTTCTCCCGTGCCTCCCCTATACTCTGGAACTCTCTACCGCAACACATCAGACTCTCGCCTACCATGGAAACCTTCAAAAGGAACCTGAAGACCAATCTCTTCCAACAAGTCTACAACCTACAATAACCCTCAGTCCAGCGCCGCACGACCTACTCTACCCTCATCTACTGTATCTTCATCTAACCCCCTCAGTCCACTTTAGCACCGCATTACCCGCTCTACCTTCACCTACTATTTCCTCACCCATCCCTTGTAGACTGTGAGCCCTCGCAGGCAAGGTCCTTTCTCCTCCTTTACCAGTCTGTGCCTTGTATTGTTCATGATTATTGTACTTTTCCCTATTACATATACCCATTTTCATATGTAAAGCGCCGTGGAATTAATGGCGCTATAATAATAAATAATATTAATATATAACAAACCTATGATGGATGCCAACCTACCAATACAGCTCGGATAGCAGTGCCAAGTGTTTTTCCTAAAGAACTACCTAGCCGATTGATTCATTTACGTGAGCCATCATTGCCCCATGTAGATGTGGCGCCCCTGAGGCTTCAGTCGCCACAGAGTAATGCATCTCACTTAAGGTGCAGTACTCATTCCGGGTAAGGAAGAGGTTAACCACTGGTGTTCATCACTTACACAACACCACTTTAGGTGCTTTCCCACTGGAACTGGGCTAGAGGTGATCACCATAGCAATGGGACTTTCCCAACCACTAGTGAGTCATCAGGTAGGTGGGGGCAGCACAGGGGAAGTGAGAGAACACATACACATTTACCTCAGAACAGTCTGGGACGCAGGAGAAGCAGGGTCGCTGAGGGGCGTGCTTCAGAGCTCCCTCAGAGGGACCGACCGAGGGGAGTGCTTTAGCGCTCCCTCAGGGGGAAAGAGGAAGAGAGTGCCAGGACATAATGGACTCGCAGGACCATGGCCAGTGAGGGGAGTGCTTCTGAGCCCCCTCAGTTAGAACTGGGCAGACTGGAAAAAGCAGGAGATGACTGGTGGAGCTGGGGAGACAAAGGAGCAACACAGTAGCCGAGGGGTGGGCCTAACAGCCCCTTCAGGACCAGCGCAGTCAGAGTGCAGAGTCCTAGGGTGGTGGACACTCCCTGTTGCGCAATTAGAATCTGCCGGGAGGGGGATTTCATGTCTCATTGCCCACCACAGAGGTCCCAGGGCACAACAGCATATAGAGTCAGGAGTCAAGACCACGGTCAGGCCCATATTTGATTCGCCATTCACCGATCAGGCCATTCACAGCAACCTCAAATACCACTGGCCCGGTGATGAGTAGCCCTGAGGCCCGGTGGGTGCGTCATAGACATGTAAACTGTATCGGGACAGAACGATCATATTAACGATTATTCTGTGTCCATACTGTTGTGCCAAGGTTAGTCACCACTGCTTCCTCCTGCCCTCGGCTCCGTCTGCTCCTTGGTAGGTTTCCATACCCCTAGTCTCAGGATCGCTGAAGGTCCCGGTGGTGGGAACACCAGTGATCAGCAAATTGTTCCATCTCCAATGACTGATTTTTGGATAATAACTTCAGATCTATGCAACCAATTACAGATTTTTGTATTGGTCACTTTCTGAGCCCTGCTGTTTTGCAGTTTATAAATAACCCAAAAACACTTTTATACCCTTTTTTACCCCGTACTATAGTTGTGTAAATTTTGGCACAGTTCTACTGATCCTGCACAGCTTTACGAGGAGCACGGTGGGCTCTTCTGTTCCCCAAGCTATTCTCATCTAACCTCATATAATCTCAGGCGGAGATGACTTGTGCAGCCAGCGCTATCCCATGAAATGGAAATGAGGAGACAGCAGCGGAAATGGCAGAGAGAGGGAATGTCTGAGTTTTGCTTAAAAAATGGAGGTGTGATATGATTTTTCTGTGTAAGGTCTCGAGGGACAGGTCACATGTCTGCATGTCTGACAAAGCCAACTTCTGGGCAACCGAGTGCGTTCTCCAACCCCCCCAGGAAAGCCCAGCTGAAAGATCCTGCCATTTTTCACCGCACGCTCCGGCCAGGTCTAAGAACCGAGCCTGCATCCCCCCTACCTCAGCAAATAACAACTTGATGATTAATTGTTGAAAGAATATAAGCCAAAGACGAAATTCTAAAACCCACAAGTGGAGAGGGTAAAGGCGCCAGATTGGGAGTGAGGGAAAGGGGGGCTATGGAAATCGGAAAGATTGTTTATGAGCTCCAAAAACTTAAGGACTCTGCTTCTGACTCCTATTAACCTATGAGTGTAGACAATGGTGCTGGGAGTTGTAGTTTTTATCCTCTAAAATGCCAACCAAACATGGCCAACATTACTGCTTTTCTAAAATCCGGAATGGCAAACCTGCCTCATTCCTGTTCCTCTAGGGAAGTTTACCATCTCCAAAACTTTGGGATGACAGCCATGTTGGTGGTCAGCCATAACTCTTTGGGAATGGATAGAAGTAAGGAAGGGTTGAAGTTCCTGATCTCCAAACCTTCCAAGGGACATTTTTATTACTCATGTCCCATGTGGCAGAGGTAGCTTTGGATCCTCTCAAGAACTAGGGCTTGGGTTGTGACCAATGTCCTCTATGCCCTTTTTCCTTCTCATTGACGGTCCATTCGATACACCTCTTGTAAGTTGGTTGCTCACCAAGGTAGCGTTACTCCGGTAGCAAAAGTGTTAATCACCATACGTACATTTTAGAGTATTTCTTTCAGGTGTTTTCTATCTGCCATTGAATTCCTGGTTTCTTGACCCCTCAGTGAACCTTAAGCAATTTAGGAACGTGTAGCTGTTACTTGTGTCAAACTTCTAATGATCTTGTTCATTATTTTTGATGACTTCTCCAGGTGAGTGGAGGTCCTGTCTACTCCGCGCCTAACTAGCTCCATCAACTTCAAAGCCAAGACTCGAGGAAGTGACGTCCATCGCGACACCAAAGCCAAGTCTTCAATGGCGAGATCCAAAAAACTTTGGTTCACAGCCGAAAAGACAGCATCGAGCGGTTCCTTGAGTTTGGATCCTTGTCTACTGTTTCGGAGACAGGGGTGAAGGAGTTAATGGCACAGGGATTGGTGTCTGCTGGGAACAAGATGCTGTCAGACTCCAGAACTTTGTTACAAAGGAGGATTCTGGGATAACGCTGCCCTCCCTGGTCTTTGGCTGCCGTGATTTCAGGAAGAATGTAGTTGGCCATTTATCAGAAGGGCGGGGAGAGGGGGCACTTTAGGAGTGGAGCCAGGGAAATTTGATCATTAAAAAAAATTCCTCCTGGCTGTCTGGGGGAATTTAATTAAATTGCAAGGAAAGAGGGGGGTGCAGCAAGCACAGCAAACATCTGGAATCAATATGTGTGGCTTTGATTTTTTTTTTTCTTCTTCCTTGTACTTTTTCCTGTTTCTCTGCTGGGGAGGGAGGGAAGGTATCAGGATATGGACAGAGAGAGACATTCCAGGAAGATGGGAAGAAGAGACATGTTAGATGAGGAGGTCAGGTTTTTGGACCAAGAATGGTCTTCGATATTCTGAGATGGTCGCAGTGGTTACAGAGATGAGCGTGCTCCTGTTCCTGGTGGCTCCACTATGTCACAATGCTTCACGCAACAACTCATCCTCCCTCTTCATCCATTGTTTGTGTTATTAGTTGTATCATGAGTTTGATGGACATTAGAGTCACTTCTAAGTAGGCTCATATTCTTCTAAGTCCATCCTGGTCCAACCAAAGGATCATCTAATAAGCCATTTGGAACTTGCATGGGCTAAAAGAGTAGTGTTGAAGAGTCTGAAGCGGAAAGAAGTGCCCCCTCTTTCCGAAACAGACCCGTTTTTTTACCCCTTATCTGAAGTTCTCTTCTGGTCCATCAGACGTTCTCAGGTAGACACCATCTTTCTTAAAGACAGGGCAACCCATAAGCTTTGTTATGCCAATTTCTGCATCTGAATTATAGCCAGATATGGAGATTTACATACTCAGTATCAATGAGTTGTGTGGTCCGGCACATTCAGGCATAGATGGTGGATGCGAATAGGGCACTATTTTTGGCATTTGTTTGGTTTTGATAAATTCAGAAAACATCTGGCGTATGAGCCGAACATAGAGTAAAAATCTGCCATCCTTCTGATTTTATATAGGGAGCAAGGCAGGAGAAAATTGGTTGACTAGAGATGTCACCTGACCTGCACAGTGATGTCACCTAACCTAAACAGTGATGCCACCTGACCTGGTGGAGCACACGGGAGCTTCAGATAAGGGGTTCAAAACTGGCCTTTTTTGTCTGCTTGGCAAAGAAGAGGCACATCTACACCTCTCAGACTTGTGTGCTCAGCCTACCCAGAGTCCGAATGACCCACCAATGGATCTTTTGGTGGCCCAAGGCTATAGCAGAAGGCAACCCTAAAGAGACAATCAGAAAACTTCTAGTGAATGGGCCAAACGTAGTGTAAAAATCTGCCATCATTATGTTTTTATATAAGGAGCAAGAAAGAGGAGAATTGGTTGTGATGTCACCTAACCTGCACAGTGATGTCACCTAACTTGCACAGTGATGTCACCTAACCTGAACAGTGATGTCACCTGACCTGGTGGACCAAACGAGAGCTTCAGATAAGGTGTTCAAAACTGATCTTTCTTGTCTGCTTGGCAAAGAAGAGGCACATCTACACCTCTCAGAGGCTTGTGTGCTCAGTCTACCCAGGGTCCGAATGACCCAACAATGGATCTTTTGGTGGATCAAGTCTCAAGCAGAAGACAACCTAAAGGGTCCATTGCTTATGGGTCGATTTACAAATGAGCAGTTTGATATTTTTGCGGGTGTACAGTATTAAGGTGGTATACTTGGATCTTAAGGGTGGACGTGCACATGTTCTGTATAACAAGAAAGGGGTACTTCATTAACAAAGGAGGGCATTTTTAGGTCCTCATCAGATGTAATGACAGCCCGGACCATATTAGATCTGTTTTGGCTCAAGGACCCCGTAGTGTTCTCGGCTAAGACGCTGGTTGATCTTTAGGCAGATTGGACAGTGGGTGTTACCCGTTATAGGATATCTCTGCTACAAATCATCGTCTGATTTCATACTGCCCAATTATGTGTCACTCCCCCTAGGGTTTAGTG